>NC_056743.1:261919911-262169911 GCF_019279795.1 Protopterus annectens
TAGTGATGAGACTGGGATAATGCAGCTGGAGGAACTTCAGACTGAAGTTCCTGACAATAAGAAGGTAGAAGTAGAAGCATCTCTTTGAAATTAGTCTCTGAAACATAGCTGTCATCAACCAGCATGGTAATGGCTGTGAAAGCAGGTAAACAATCAAAAAAAAATATCTCAAAGAGGTATTCAATCAAAGTGTGTTGCAAACCATTCTACTGATTTCCATCTATACACTAAATCTCACATTCATTTGAAATAAAAGTCTTATTGTCCTCCAATTTACAATTTTATTTTTCTTATCTTTATTGCTTCCAATTCATGTTCCTAATCATTCCACAGTCTAACAGTTTAGCATTTTTGGATTTTTTTCTGAATATTGTTAGTTTTTTTTTTGGTTTATTTATTTAAACATTTGTTAACTAGATGAATGGGGTCAACCTAATTGATTACTTTGGTTTAAGCAATGCCATCAACATCAAATCTCTGTTACTGCTAAAGTATGAAATGTAATCAGTTTTCCAGCACTCAGTTTCACTAAGGTGCAGGAACTTTGGATGTGGTTATAGTACTAAAGCAAGTACAGACATGAAAACCATGCTTAGGTGATGATGGTGAAGATTTGAACCTAGAAATCCAGGTGTGAAAACAAATTCCACTGTAAACTTTTAATGTTTGATTACATGCATATTTTAGAAAAAATGTTTCCCACTCTGATACGGATGTAACCACTTTCAACTTTCACTTTCAGGTTGAAGAGACAAGATCGGCCCTTTACGAAACCAAACTGGGTGGGGTCCTGGACAAATAAAATATCAAACTTAGCGTAAGGGTAGCATTTTATTTATGATTGTATCTACGAGTGTAAATATGTATGCCTGCCTATATACATGTATGTGTTTATTTTCATTTGTTAACTGCATGAGTTGGCCAGTTGAAAGACCTTTTTTCAACCACAATCTGTGCCATAAGCAAATAAAACTTGTATATCCACAATTAACAACATAATAAGTTTTTGAGTCAAGTAAAACATGTTAAAACATAGTATAACATATGCCTGGCTGTAAAATGTATACAGCATACTTAATAAAGTGATTATATATCATGAAAAGACATAATAAGCAGTAAAGTAGGAAAACAGTAGTTTGAGGGTATAGAAAACGTGGAAGAAAGATATCTAAAATTTGAGGAAACTGTAAAGGCCCTAAGGTTAATTATAAAAACTGATTGGAAACTGGGGTGTAATTCTTGCATAACATTGCCTTTGAAACAACATCATTGAGTAGAATCCATAAGATAACAGAAATGTTTGCTTACAGGAACTAATAGTAGTAAACAAGTAAGTACAACAAGATGCACCATACAAAACTGAGGGGCACACAGTGTAAGATAATAATGTTATCAGTCAGTATTTGCTTGCTTATTTCACTTTTCAGTGAGCCATAATTGTGTGAGTCTGTTGCATTCACCAAGGCCATACTGTCACGTTTAATAAGCTGCTGTTAGGTTTTGTGCCCTCTGAATTAGATATATTAGTTTAGAAGGTATAGGAAGTGAACGCTCATGCACAAGTGGTGGTAAGGGCATGCTCTTCAAATTAAAAAAAAAATAAGCCCATTCAATTGAGTGTGCTTGCCAGGCTGTGATTTGCTGCAAAACTAGTTGGTGATATGCACCAGATATAGCTCTGCCAAAGAATATGCCAAATGAGTTTTTATTTTTAAGGTATTTTAGTGCAGATTTGTTCAATTTGTTGATTTTTGGAAGCTTATATATGGACATAAAGAGAGCTTCATGTTCTACAGAGAAAGCTTAATTACTTGTGCAAAGTTTGTGATCTACAGGGACACTTTAAGCTTCTGTATTGTGACTGGTCTATAACTGGGCATCAACAAGTACTTGCTTTTCCTCTCTGCAGTACATGTTCATTTTAAAAAGCTGAACCAGTCCAGGTTCTGCACTAGTGTACCTGCCATCTTTTAATATGTTTATAGCTTTATAGGTTGGTACTAGGCTATTGGCCCTATGGCCTATACAAGCCTAGCCACAATTCCCTGGTTATTTCTTCACAGAATATTTACTTCCCTGGTCCCCTGTCTAGCAGGGCAACTGATGTGATCCAAGGGGTGAATTTCCTATCTCTCATCCAATTGTCAAGATTCCTTTTGAAGAAAGCCAAAGAGGCTTGACATGTATGGGCAGTCTATTTCAGAGTATGGGGAGTCTCTGGGTCATAAACCTATCCCTCCAGCATGTTTTGTTCATTGTGATGACCAGGTTTAGATCCCTAGAGCGTGTGGCTCTGAGGGATTGGGATGTCTTTAAGTGTAGCATGTCCAACAGCTCTGGGTTTGGCATGGCCTTGTATGTTAAGGAGAGATTACCTCTGAGTAAGTGATATGTGACAGAGTATAGCCGGAGTTTTTTTTAGATGGTCAGCATAGGGCATCTGCTTTAGGCTTGTGATTCTTTTTGTGAGGTATTTCTGTGGCCTTTCCAGTTGTTGCAGATGTCTTGTGAGGTACATATCAAATGGGGCATTGTAGTCTATAATGGGTCTAATGAGGGATGAGTACAGTGGGACAATGACCTCCTTTTTTTCTGGATGAAAAGCCCTTAGTGATCAGGTGTGCCACATATAAGGATTTCCTGACTGTTGTGGTGATGTGGTTATCGAAGGTGATACCACTGTCCACCTAAGTCCCTTATCACACTTTCGGTGTTTAGTGTACTGCCACTTATATGGTAATTCATGGGTACATGTTTTTTCCCAAAGTGGATAGCTATACATTTCTTGGCATTGAGCTTGAGCCCATGGCTCTGGCACCAAGCATCTGTTTCTGTAAGGTCCTTTTGTAGAATATCCACATCATCTGGGGATTCAGTGATGGCTTCCAGTTTGCAGTCATCTGTAAACTTTGTTAGCCAGAGTCCCTTAGTGCTGGCCTGTACTTCAGAGAAGTAGATGCCAAACAAGAGCAGTCCCAGGACTGAACCCTGAGGTACTCCACTTGTTATTTGTCTGGAGCTGGATTTTGAGTTGGCTACTTTTACAGAGTGGGTTCTGTCATTAAGCCAGTTGGCAACCCATCAAGTGATGTATGGATTAATGCCCAGCTTTGTAAGTTTATCTATGATTCCAGAGTGGGGGGTGGTGTCAAAGGCCTTGGCGAGGTCCAGATAGGCTGTGTGGACTGCCTTGCCCTTGTCCATGGCTCTGGAGACTGATTCAAAGAAGTCAATCAGGTTGAGGAGACAAGATCAGCCCTTTACGAAACCAAAATGGGTGGGATCCAGTGTTTGAAGGTTGCCAATGTCTTTGTTTATTAGTTCCATGGCTTTTCAGATCAGGCTTGTCAGACTGGTAGGACGATAGTTCCCAGGATCCAAGGTGGATCCCCTTGTGGAATAGGATAACTGTAGCTGTGTGCCACTCATTGGGCATGAAGCCTGAGGTCAGGCTATGAGTAAACGTGACACTTAGGTGAGGTGCCATTTCATTTTGTAGTTTATGCAGTACACAGCCCAGGATGTCGTCTGGTCCCATGGATGCTGTATTCTTAGCTTTGGAGAGTGCATTTTTTACCTGTGTGGCCATGATTACCAGAATTTGGCAATCTTTTGGTACTGAGATGGGCCCTTTAGGGGGTGAGAGGGATGTGAAGTTGGCACTGAATCGATATGCTGGGATATTGGCAATATCCTTGAGATCAGTATATTTAATGCCATTCTATTGTAGCTCAGAGCAGATCTGAGCATTGCCATTTAGATTCTTGACATAACTATAGAATGCCTTGTGGTTGTCCTTGGAATCTTTGGCAATTTTATTTTTGTAACTAGCTTTGGAGGATTTTATAAGGGATCTCAGCTTCTTACTGAGGCTGGTAAGGGAGTATTTTGCATCCTGGGATTATCCTCTTTTCTGCAGCAGTTTGTTCCTTCTGTTGTATAGTTTGGTTATGGCAGGGGACCACCAGATTGACTTCCTTTTTTTGGAGGAGAGCATCTTGGTTCTATTTGGAATGGCACAATTCATGCACGAGAGGATGTGCTCGTACAGTGCCTTAGTGTAGGATTCAGTAGTTGAACTTTCATTTCCCATCTGCATGGGTGTCATGAAGTTTGTCACTTCTGACTTGAGTAGCATGAAGTTAGTTTTGCAGAAGTTTTTATGGAGGTTTCTCTACTGGGGGGTGGGGGTGGGATGTGGACGTCAAGGGTGATTAGCTTATGGTCAGACCTGACCAATGAGCGGGTGACCACTGGTGTGGAGCATCGATCTCCCATGTTGGTAATGACCAGGTCTAGGATATTTGAGCCCCTGGTGGGACTATGGATTAGTTGATCCAAGGCGTTGGAATTTATGAATTCCAAGAACCGTTGGGCAAGGGTGTTGGTACCCAAGTAGTTTTTCCAATTAATGACAGGGAAGTTGAAATCACCCAGTATTAGGGTGTTTGGTTGTATCTTAATATTTTCCAGTATGTTTAGAAAGGTGCAGTGAGAATTTTGGGGCATGGTGAGTGATCTGTAGCAAGCTACAATTTGGATTGCAGTCTTACCTAGTGTTAGTTGCACCTGTAGAATTTTAGATGCATTGTGTTGGGCAACTAGCCTGGAGGTGTGAATATGGACACGCCTCTGCCTTTAGTGTTTCTGTCCTGTTTTGGTGGCCGAAAAGTGTGGTAAGAGTTGTAGCCTGATATTGCAGGGATGCCCTCTGGAGCCTTGAAAATGGTCTCAGTTACTGCACAGATATCGATGTTCTCCATTTTTAGGAGTGCCTCGAGAGAGTGCATTTTGAGATTTAGACTTCTAGCATTGAGTAGCATTACCTTCAGATTTTGCATGCTTATATCTGTTACGGTGGTGGTTTTGTCCTTTGAGCCCTGCATAAAAAAGGCACTATAGGGGTGGTATGAACCTTAGCCAGTAACCTAAATCCCAGGGGTGACAGGTGCAGACCATCTCTGGAAAAGCATTGTGGTTTGTCAGTCATGTTGTCCCAGGCAGACAGATACTGGATCCCCTTTGAATGACACCAGAAACGTAGCCAATTGTTAAAGTCAGTCATTTTGTCCATATACTGTGGTATCGTTCTGGGCGAAGACAGGATGCTGCTCAGGGCTAGGGTCATACCTGCCTGGGCCACATGATCTGAGAGCTCTTCCTTTCATGTAATCCAGGAAGGTACATCTCAAGTCATTCACACCAACATGGACAATGACAGAGTCATATTTGTACTTGTTGTAGAGTGACTTGAGTACATGCGTGATGTGGCAGATCCTGGCACCTGACAGGCAGCTGACTGTAATTTTCTCCTTGTTCAGCCTGGTGAGTGGGACATCAGCTTGCCTGACTATAGAGTCACCTATGACAAAAGTGTTGGGTATATTTTCTTACCTTAGAGGCTGTTGTTGGGTGGCACACTGGTGTTGTGAGTTATGTGACACTTTGGTTGTGATTGGTGTTTGTTTGCATTTCAGCTTCGGAGGTCCTTGTTGCTTGGGCAGGTTAATGTTAAGGACTTCCGCATAAGTGGGTTTAGTGTTACTATGTGTGGATGTTAGTGGCATGAGTTTTGAAGGGCTATGTGTTGTTTGAGGTGTAGTGCAGGTGTTAGCCTTCTCCTCTTGACTGTCTAGCACAGTCTTGGGTGGAGAGAGCTTTGCTTCCAGTTTGTCTATGTAAGTGCATCTCTCGCAGGTTGTAGTGTTGGGTGGTAGGAGGAGAGGGTTGTCTGTGTACATGAGGCAATTGCTGCATTGCCCCAGTATGCCCAGATTCACCAGGTGGACAGGAGAAATCACTGGGAGATGACCCTTGGACATGCCTAGTTCGGTGTTTCCTTTGTAAAGTACAAGAGCTGTTTTCCCTTACCTTGGCAAAATACTTGTTGTTTAGTGCCTACGATTAATTTCTCCTTATTAACAAGGAGAGCTGAGTGCTTGTATCAGTTTAAGGCTTCCTAGTGCTTCCAGCAGGTTTTAGAGCAAGTGCTAGTCACAGAGATTCAGATTTTAGTGCTTCTACTGAGAAACCAGCTCGTTCTAAGGGAAAATTTGAAGAGCAGACTTTCTGGCTCTGTGAATAGTTTAAAATGCTAGACTAATAAGCTACTAAGAATGCAGGAGAGCAAACAACTAGCAGATCTAAGGGAAAAAATTGAAGAGCACCGCTCAGGAGCTTACAAAAAGTCCTGGATACAGCAAATCTGTATCTGGGCTACACTAGTGCCAGGAAAGGTAGGAAACAGTTTTTCTTTTTTTTTTTGTAGAAAGTGAAGAGGCAAAAGATAATTAGATAATTCGATGTCCAGAAGATAAAGGGGTGGGACTTTGCTACGTTCTCACAGTAGAATGAGCTGATGTAATGTGACTGGGAGGGGGAGTGTCCAGTATCGACTTTATACCAGAGGTGGGCAACTCAAAGCCACCAAGACAAAAAGACAACAAATACTGGGAGGGAGGGTTGAAAAAAAACAGTTGTACGGACTACAGAGATATTAAATCAAAAGTGCAGACAATAAATGAGAATAAACTCTTATCTTTTCCCAATATCACAGCTGGCAGCAGGTCAGTCTCTCTGCAGCAGCCTGAGCAACAGGTATATCTAATTTAAAACACTGGCTATTTAAGGCACAGGACAGAAACCAGACCGATTATCTAAACAATAACAGATGCAGGAACACCTTGGCTAAATAAAATCAGTTCTGTAAGCTTCCTCATTTACATTTGTCTCCGTTGACTAATGCACTGACCTAATTCTTCACATTATACTAAATTCTTCTTCAGTAACATTATCTTGTCACAAGCAGAAGAAATATTGAAGTGTGTATCATCTGGTTTCAACTACAGAGCTATTTCAAACTTGGCAGAGCACCAATGTAGTAAAAGTTCTTACAACTGTTGCCTTAAACATTTATTTTTGGCTCTGCTCCATTATCCTTGAAATGTACACTATGAAATTATTTAGTACAATGATTTATAATTCTGTAATATAAATTTTGCTGTTGAATACTAATTGATATGCAAATAATATGTAATGCAAACACTTCTGAAGCACTGTTCAATTTTTTTATGGCTACAGTATTTTTATAAATTTCAGCTCTCACTTTTCCTCATGCAAGCTGATAATATTATATTCCATATGACCAGAAGGGATCCAGTGTGTTCCCTCCAAACATAATCTCAGATGTAACAGATACCAAAGACTGGAAGTACAATTGTTTTACAAGCCCGTAATGAAGTATGAGAACACTTCCTGCAAAGAGAAATGGGGGCAGTGCATTCCTTATGAATAAAAAAGGAACAAATCGTGATGAATGCCAAAAGATTGGGAGTGCCGCTGTTTCTTGAACCATAAGTGAAGAATAAAAACTTGAGCTGCAGTCAGTAGTAGGGTGCAGTGTGTTTTCCATCACCTACAAAATAACCCCAATGCAAAGGGTGCCAACTGTTTCTCAGACCCACATTGTGTAGCAACAACTAATGTAGTGGTGTGTCCTCTTGTCCTCTCTGCACTCAGTGTTCTTGTGTATATTTGCAGTGCAAAACTAGGAACCTGTTACTTTATCCTTTTCATAAACTGTTAGAAGTGGTTTACAGCCTCTACACTCGTGTCAGACTTCTCTTCATTTCTCTTGATTAAGGTCTTCATTTACATTTTTCTTATCAACTCATTGTTTTTTTTTTTGGCTGTGAATCCTGTAATTTGCTGGAAAAACCTTTGCCTAACTCCCTTCTCCCATACATTTATGCTCATATGCTCAAGGATTTTTTAGTTTGATTGTGGTTTCCATAGCCTTTCCTTTTATTCCTGACCCAGCTACTGACACTGACTAAGCTCTCCTGCAGATATTTTTGTTTCCTAAATGATCTTGTGATCAAGGGGACAGTAATCCAACTCTTTCTTTTCCTCTATTAAGATCAGTAATATAATCCATAAGCATGTAGATTCTTTGTATTATGTATGTTGTTTCCATTTTGGAGGCAGAACTCTAAATTGTCTAAATGATTTCTCCTTTGGTTACTATGTTTGCTAATTTGTTCAGAAATTGTTTTTGACTTTTTGTCTGCATTTGAGTATGAATTTGTGATTCCATGCTCTAGGTTTTCTTCACTTAAGAAAAGAAAGAGCAAAGGGCAGATTCAAGAAAATCTACACGGTCCGCTAACAGTGCGCATGGTAGCACACTGTTTTGAATTCAGTAAGCAGTGCTACACGATGTGTAGAGCCGGGCAACCACAATAAACACTGTGGCATGCTAATTACAGTATAAGCAGCTGAATTGTATACTAATCAACCATTTCAATGCAACTGTGTAGACTCAGTGCGGGTTTTCCCTATGAATTCCAAAACCTACTGGAGTACAGTCACAGAAAGGAGTCTACACAGAAACAATGTTAGGGACTTAGGGACTACTGTTGCTTTAATTCATGTGTATGTGCAACAGGCTGAAGTCTATGCTGCTGCTGCTAATAGACCACAGCCAAGAAGGAGAAGAGTTTTCAGACTCTGGTTAACTTTTCACAATCTACATGAGGTGGAAATTGCACAGTGCTACAGGGTAGAAAGAGCAACACTACAGGCACTCTGCAACCTCTGTCATCCTCAACTCAGACCCAGGGCAAACCAAAGGGAACTAATACCAGTGAAGACAAAGATATGTGTAGCACTTAGAATTTTAGATACAGTAACCTTTCAGAAACCAACAGGGGACATGCGGGGGCGGGGGGTGTCACAGGCATCAGCATCCAGGATCCTCCATCTATTCCTGAATGCTGTGTTCCAACATGCCAGTGACCACACATATTTTCCCCATATTCCTGAGGACAGGGTCACAAATATTCAAGAGTTCTACCCTGAAGTACTGGGTACCATAGATTGTACACATATAGAAATCAAAGCACCACCCAAGGAACAGGGAAGGGTGTACAGAAACAGAAAGGGCTTCCACTCCATTAACTGCCAACTGTGTAATGCTAAGGGAATCATCTTGGATGTGAGATCTGGCAACCCAGGCAGTTACCCTGACTCACATATCTGGCACACCTCCCAACTGTATCAAATGTTTACTAGGGGTGATATCCCACAAGGTCATTTACTGGGGGATGCAGGATATGCACTGGAACTGTGTCTGATGACACCCATAAGAAATGCACTCACACCCACTGAAGAACAGCATAATGAGGTACATGCTCAAACCAGAAATATCACAGAGCATGTGTTTGGGCTGCTGAGGTCGTTGTTCCATTGCCTAGCTACATCTGGGGGAGCCCTGCAGTACAGTCCATGTACTGAAATCTTTACCATCCATGCCATGCTTCAAAACATCATCCTGAGAAAACAGCTTCAGCAGGATCAACAAGGGAAAAGGGCACACATCCCACCACCAATACCACAGCTACACACAGGTGAGGAGCTGGGGGGGGAGGACCAGTAGCTGCTGTGGGTGTAGGCATACATAGGTGTGGTCAGTATGCCCTCGCATTGGCTAAGAGTCAACATGTAGCACACTCACTCACCATCTAAGGGTCTACAACTTTAATCCTATGCACATACATAAAGTAATAATTATCCAGGCAATGCTCGCAACCTTTACCTACCCATGTAATGGTGTGTACTAGCATCAGACAGACTCAGCCCTGAACTAAAACTGTAGCAACTGCTGGATTTACTAGGTAAGTGGTGAACCTGGACTGTTAAAACTCACCATCTAAGGGTCTACAACTTTAATCCTATGCACATACATAAAGTAATAATTATCCAGGCAATGCTCGCAACCTTTACCTACCCATGTAATGGTGTGTACTAGCATCAGACAGACTCAGCCCTGAACTAAAACTGTAGCAACTGCTGGATTTACTAGGTAAGTGGTGAACCTGGACTGTTAAAACAGAATTGTGTAATAATACAAATGAATGTCATATCCTTGCATGTTGTTACTTGGTAATGTAAGTAAAAGGTGGGTGGTTTGTACAGCAATTACTTTAATATGTGACAGCAGACACTTATGTGAATACATGTGTTCTCTATTAAGTAACAGACCTCAGGCAGCAAAGATTCACACATTTATACCTCTCAAAAGTACTGATGACCACCGAATGTCTTCAGTTTGGCCTCATACTTTTGCATTGGAAAATCATTAAAGAGATGCATTTCAGTTTCAGACATCACAACTCTCAGAAGATTCTTAAAAATACTGATGCAAAAAACTGTTTTGATTCTATCAACTGACTAACTTTCTAAGACCAAAATATGTTAGAAGTACAATTAGCAAAACAACAACATAAACACAGATACAGTAAGCACTAAGTCAGCTATGCACCATGAGCATCAAACAAAAAGCTTATGTAGCCCTGAATCCAAAAGATAGAAAACAAGGATATGACACAGTTATCATCACTTGCACAGGCTGTTGTGTGGGGTGGCAGGAAGCCTAGGCTGACACAAAAGGTAAGTTAGTTTGTGTGAGTAAGAAAAAGAAGCAGGCAGACATTGGGATAAAGTAACAAATGGCCAGGGAGACAGAATGAGCTTTAAGCTTCATGGCTGAACCATGTAACTGTTGTGTGTGTGTCTGTATGGGCCCTCCAGGTAAAATTGGTGTGTGTGTCTGCAATAACACAGCAAAGCTATGTCCTAGCACTGCATCTTGGTATGTTGGACAGGTATGAGCTGTGAATGGTAGAAGTGGCAGTTCATCATTGTCATACCCAACCATGAGAACTGGCTCTGCCAGGAGTTGCACTGGCACATCCACGTCTACAGTCAGATGCACTGCTGCTATCTGAACATGACTGATGTCTGCTGGATGAGCTCCCCTCACCAGGACACCCAGGACTACGACCACATAGCCTGCCACATCTGGGTGTGGACATCTCAACCACTGATGGAGCAGTGGAAGTAGTGCCACTACAGGAGTGTGATCAGGCATGGCCATGTTGGCTAACATCAGATAATGTGCTTAACCTGTGCCCACGTAGATGCTGTCCCCCTCCCAGCAGACATTCCCTCAAAGACACTGCCCATTCTAATGTGTCATTCATCTGATCCATTGAATCAGCAACATAGTGGAGGCATGTCAGCCTGTGCCATATCTACAACCCTAAACATTTCTCTGGAGGACCTATTGGAATGTGCCTGCCCCTCCATAATGGCCCTAAACATACTTCAAGTGGCACAGAAAGACACACCTGGATCAGGTGAAAGAGGGACAGCAGGCTTCCTTCAAGCACCCTTATCAACCCTCCTGTGTGGCACCTCACCCATGTTTTGGCTATGGCCAGAGTCAACCAGCACTGAAGCTGCACTAACCACAATACCCTGATCAAGTGTCTTACCACCTGTCCAATATCTGAGGGCTGACTGGAGTGGCTCAGCATAGGCTTACTGGTTGTGTTCGATGGAGTTATAGAGGATGGTTGAATGTCAACCTCAGTTTCAGAATCAACCTCTGCACCCCCTGACTGTGCCTCTCTGGTACTCTGACATCAGGTGGTAGGAGTTCCGCACTTCCACTGTCAGGATCAGCTGTGATAATAAGCAAGAAACACTGGAAATAAATGAATACCTACACTACTATAGTCCAATATATGCTAACAAACAAACAGTGGTACCACTAGACAGTACAGGAATACCATGTGCAGATGATTGTAAGCTCTCTATGCTGGATGGTCCTGGAAGAAGTTAAGCAAAAGGTAAGGACACCATCATCACAATGAACAGTAACACAGAGGTTTAAAACTTTCTGCCCTTTATATGTCCATTAACGATACTTTTAACAAGAACTTGGATAACATATCCACCCCAAGCCCTTATGTAATCAACCAAAAATGCATTGTTAACTCTATCAGTTTACAACTGTCCCCCCAAAAAAATGTTATGTTAAACAGAACTTAAGTATTGCTGTCAATATTTTACTATACAAGAAGTGTTTAACAATTGACATAGGTAAGCCTACCTGGAAGCTCCTCCTGGGACATACTTGTTATCCCTGAAACAGCAGCATCAATGTCAGTGAAATGCTGTAGTGCACTTTCCAGTGAGCTGTCTGGATCCCTGACAGTGGACAAAAACTCTTCATTTGATATCAGTGGTGGCCCTGTAGCAGACCCCCCACCGGTAGCCATCCGTTCACAGGCCACTGCAGCTGCTCTCCTCCAGGCTGATGAAATCATGTCAGTGGCCATATGGCACACTTGATTATATGTCCTACTGTGTTTTATCAGCCAATATCTGCTGCCAAATTTGCATTCTGCCAGACATATCTGAAGCAGAAAGGGACCATGTTGCCTAAATGCTTCCACAATGATTTCATTCTTGGGGTTATTGAAGGGGACAATAGTCCTAGGTGACGAGGATAATACACATAAGTATCACATAAATAAAAGTCCTACTTAGATATAACACATAAAATGTAGTATTTCGCTATTACCCACTGGAGAAACATAGAAACAGTCAAGATATTCAAATATATAAAAAAGGAATTGTGTGATTGTAACATATATTATTAAGATTGGATCCAAAACAAGGACAGCAACAATAGCAGATCTTGTTTGTGCCAAAACAGAAATGCAACTTGGCTCCCCACCCCCAAAACAACAGGCAAATGACACATTTTGCTAACAAGCCATGAGTTAAATGCTAAAAGGGTTATCAAATAAACTGTCCCTGAAACATTTGTACACATTTAACACAGAACACTCCATTTTATGCAATTGTCAGTCATGTCTCCCCATGGCCAGGACTCCCCTAGAGGTGTGTATGAGCCATCCTAGAAGGCTGAAACCCCTGTGTCATTGACAATATAGGACATATACATTTAAAAGAAATAACAATAGAAGAGTGTAAAGAGAAAGCTATTTGTAACATTAGCACATCTGCTAACAGTTAATAAGGCTGTACATCTGAGAAAGTAAACTGCCCTGACAAGCATGCCTATGCCATCACTATACTTCTAAGAAATGCATACAGATAAAAGTAGCATTTGCTAATGCATATATGTGTGTGTGTGTGTGTGTGTGTGTGTGTGTGTGTGTGTGTATGTATATATATATATATATATATATATATAGATATATATTTTTTTTTTACAGATTTTTCAGGTTCCCTAGCTACATGGTTCCTTTTTTTATAGTGTAGATTCAAGGCTGTGAGCATGGTGAAGATGCAAATGAGGTGTGAATGCATTAGAATTGCTGAATCCCAAATACTTTATCCGTGTATCAGATGTAAATATATTGCAGGCACTCCCTCAGTGTTTGTTGCTAATGGACTGCAACTGTGAAAGTTTACTGGTAGGGAGAAGGAAACCACAACAGCAATTCAGACTCTCTTACTTCCAGTGGGTGTGTCAGCCAGGTTAGACTTACAAAGTGTAGAAGTAATTGTATCAAGATTTTAAATGTAAGTAAGCAGCACATGTTTCAAATTTTCTGTTCAGCAGCATCCAACCTCCCCTTCATTTCTTGACAACTGTATATTATTGCCAATTAATATCTTCACACATTTTAAGGACAATGATACAGAATGCCTTACAGACAGAATGTCTCAGATTTCTGGTCAGATAAGACAAGAATGAACAACAAACACATATAAGACAGAGCTGCATTTATACAAGCAATAGTCATAAATAGTTGTGTGATCACTCAGTGCACTACAACTGAAATTAAAACATGTACAAACAACTGTCACATGTTTTGTTGGTACTGTGGATGATGATGCAGTTGGTAGTATTCACAATGATTTTAGTTCTGTGCTGTAAAGATGTTTGTGTGTCAAAGTGGGATAAAACATACTTACTGAGTTTTGAAGGTTCATTGTAGTGAGAGTTCAAATCCAGATCTGTGTAAAAATATTTCATGTGTACCAACATAAATGTTTCTAGTGTTGTTTATTTAATAGATTTATTTTCTTCATTTCACCTAATTTCCTCCATTTTTAATGCCAGTGTTTGCACAGTACACAGCTTAGTGCAAACAAGGGAAACAGAGAAACACAATGAATGTCAGGTTTATCTCATTTGAATAACACTTAGCAGTGCACAAACCAGGACTAGTGGCCCACACAGGAAGCAGATAGGGTGTAGACAGTGTAAAGTTCAAAGAGGATACATTGTTGCAGTTTTTGCTTTCCATCACACAACACTGGTAAGCAACATTGCTCAGTGCTTAACAAGCTTCCCCAACACCTGCAAACATTGAACACCTGCAGACAGGATGCAGTTAACAATTTCAAATGCATGCATTCTATCATTTCTGTTGGGCACTGCTCAAATACGCTAAGCATGTTGAGTGGCAGTTAACACAAATAACTTAAGCATGAATAGAGAATTATGCAACTGTTATACAACCACTTCTGTGTTAGCAGGTGTAAGTGTAGGGGTGTAATACAGATGGCCCTAGGTTCTAATACAGGAAGTGCAACATATTTTTACTGTTGTGACAGTCCAGTCTATAATAATGAACATGAAAATATATGTGTTATTTAAATATTTCTGTGTCAGCAGGTGTAAGTGTAGGGCTGACATACACATGGTCCTAGGTTCTAATACAGGAAATTCCAGACATTTTTACTACTGTTGTTCCATTTCGCTTTATTTTAAATCTCGCTTATAAAACTTCATACATAATTATAAATAGTGTAGGTGATATAAATTATATGTATGAGATATAAGGCACCCTTTCTGTGTTTTGAAGATTCAGATGTATGACTGAGATTATACTGTCTACAATGTTTCTGTAAGTATAATTCAGCTATTTGGACTTGCATGGCCTTCACACTCAAATAAGATACATGCATAAATAAATCTATATACAAAGACCTCATCAGGTCACAACCATATGTGGTTAACACCTCAATCTGTCATCTGTATTTATTACTGATTCATGACTATGTCTGAGAAGCACTTCTTCTGTGGCAAAGATGGAAAATCACCATTATGGAAGAAAATGTTTTGTCCCTTATTCATAGGGTTGAATCCCACACTGTAAAATCAATTTTAGCAGTGTATAAAGTCAAAAAGATGTGTCAAGTCAGGAGATTCATGCCCCCAGTCTATGTCAGCAAAGTTAGATCACCTAACAGTTACAGCAGAAGATGCCCTTTATACTAATGTCACGTGTCAGATTAACTTTTCAATTTAAAAAAAATGCTTTCACCCCTGCTTGGCAGTGTTGCTGTCCACTTAACATCATGCAAAAGTGGTTGGCATTGTTTCTTGGGTTTGGGTTTGGGTTTGTGCACTACCAATGACAATAACAGGAATTGGAGGGGAAATCATTATTTGCTATTGCTATTGGTTTGGAATTAGACATGTCTGGTGTTAGAGGGGAAGGTGCCCAATTTTAGGTACAGACATGGGGTGTTCAGGAGTCCAGAATATTTACTGGATTCCTGGTAAAGTGCCACAATCAACGGCTTCTGTAGGGGGACTATTCTGGCTCCTAGAACAAGTCTGAGGCTTGGAATAGTCTGGCTAAGACTGTATCCAGTGTGACTGGCATCCCACACACTGGAAAACAGTGTAGGCACCACTTCCATAACCTAAAAAGGTGCAAGAGGGATACATTCAACCAGTGGTTGGATGAGTTTGAAACTAGCGACATCCCACAGTTGTGTAAATATGCTAATAAAAAATGTATAATACATAGAAAGCTAAATAAAGGCAAGACTGGTATGCATAATGTTCTTATGTTCTTTTCTTTTCTTTTCACAGCTAAATCCGGAAATTGTGGTGAATAGGCAGGCTCATGCTGATCAGCTGGAGAAACCGAGGGAAGCAAGTGGTATGTATGTAGCACAAGAGAAGTATTATTGTATTATTAAAAGTTAAAGACAAATGTTTTTGTTTTCTATACAGTTGTAGCAAAGTAAGCATACATATCCTAACTGTAAAAGCAAGTATGCCTGCGTAAGTGTGTAGCACAAACCAGCTTTAGGAGTCAAGTGTAAGACGGTAGTCAGAGGTTATAGGTTCAGATACAATGAGTAAGAGCTATACAATGCTGCAATATTATATAAATGAAAATCTATACAAGTGGCATAAATGCCCTGCTGTTAACGTAATTTGTATAACTGGACAATATATATATATATATATATATATATATATATATATATATATATATATATATATATATATATATATATATATATGCACATTGCAAGTATTACTTTGAGCAATCTGTAATTATAGTTTGTAGTTGTTAGGATATATACTTAAATGTAATACTTCAGATAAAATAGTTGTATTATTGTCATAAATGCACTGTATATCACATATGATGGTACTGATTTAATCTCTTATGTTTTCTTTCACCCCAACTCTTATCTCTGTTTTGTTTTCTATTACATATAGTCAAAATGTCTTCATGTCATCCATCTGTAACAAATCACTAAATGCTTCATAGCACAAGGAGGTAGGCCAAACTCAATGGCTCAGCCTAGCCCCACTCTACTAGCTCTGGCACTGACAACCAACATATCCTGGAAGCAACCTGACTGTACTAATTCTGCTGTCCCTGCACTACCTACACCATCAGGGAGCACTACTTTGGCAGTTGGGGCCATGGTACCCTCTGGGGGCACTGGCAGATGTGGGGATTTCATCTGCCAAGAGATGCCAGGGTTGGTGCATAGGTTCATGCACAACACCACTGGTGAACTCCTATGCCGGATGGAGAGGCTGCTCTCCCTCATGGTGCATAGGAGGAGGAGATGTCAAGCACTCCAGCAGCCAGTGGAGTAAGGGGACAGTGATGACAGTCCTGGGGGCGAGGACTATATTTTGACTGTCCCCATGTTTGATTGGCATGAGCTTGCATTGTCCCCTCCCTTACCTCAGTTATGGTGTCCCCAATGTATTGTGTTCCTTGCAGTCCCTGTGTCTTGTCTGGTTTATCCTGTTTGTTTACATTTGCTTCCTCACCTACCCAACTTACCTGACCCAGAAATATCAATGTCCCTTACCCGGCATTCCTCTCTTACAGAAGTAAACAAAAACAAAAATATGGGCACCTATCCCCAAAAAATATTGTCTAATACATAGCTCACCATTTTGCACACGTCTTCTTGACACATTTGATTTGGTCCAACTGGCTAGATAACATGATTGTGTTGTTGTCACCCTTCTTTGTGGAGGTGACAGTCCAAATTCAGCTCTTTCCTACCTCTCTCCTGCATATTCCTATATTGTTTCCTTTTGTTCTTCCTCCTGCTTGCTCCCCCATTTCATCATTTTCCAATCTACCCCATTTTAACACTTATAATCTGGTCAAATAGAATCACACACTACACACATTAGTACCAAAAAAAAAAAAAAACAATGAAGGCCTTCATTTTCTGGCTTCTGTGTTTCCAGTTGCCACCCTTCCCATTATCAGCACAATACTCCCAGTGCCCGGTCTGTAAAACAATGGAACTTTAAAATTCCTGCTTTTCAATAACTCTGAATTGTTGTGGAAAAAACAAAAACACTTCCATTTTTTCCACAGCAATTCAGTTACGTCACCAATAGTGCCAAACCCAAACTTGCAGGCAGAGCTGTTCCCTGTTAGATCCAGATGTTGTAAAATGTGCAGCAATTGGCTGTAACTCATGAAGTAGGCAGGGATTCAGCCAGGAAGAGCCCTACAAAGATCATCCTGGCTAAATCCAAACTCCCCACTATCAAACTAACAAACAAAATAAAATGTTCTTGTGATGCTGTGGAGCTCTTTGCTACAATTATTAACACTCACACACACACACACACACACACACACACACACACACACACACACACACACACACACACACACACACACACACACAGTCATTTAAGCAGCTGCACATTGAGACGCCATTCACTGCTGCTTAGGGAACTGCCTGTACTGCACCTGCATTCAGTCAGCTACTCAAATGCACTGTCAGTTAGTCCCCTAGCATCTTGCACCCAACACGGCTGCTCCCTTTTTCCCACACCACGTGTGGTACCAATGATGAACATTGCAGTAACTTTGAGGGTATTGGCTTTGAGTTTGCTGCTGTAAAGCCAATTCCAAATATTTTAGTCCCTCTGCAGAATTTTTCTGTGGTGTACATTGTGATCTATGTAGCAGTGATAGTGATGCTACTGACATTGAAGTTAATGCCACCATAGTTGCAATTAAGGTGCGGCAGATACCTCTGAAATCTCCAGATTTTCACAGAATGTCCAGATTTTTTTCGCCTGATATATTTTGGTCTATTCATCATAAAATTTGTGTTTTTCTGGCAAGTCACTGGGAAGATCAGAGGACTGAAGTCACTAAATAATAACATACATTTGAGTTTCAGACTTCAAATCCTTCAGAAAATGTATGTTAACACAAATCTTGTTACTCAAACAACGTTCTAAGTTTATAAGAATAATATTTAAAATATGTCCCTATTTTTGAGGGATGGGAGCATGTTTAGTGATACCCTTAACTGCTGTGGTGATGTCATGGTAGGGGGCATGAGTAGTGTCATACTGGCCACAACCTCATGTCCCTCTTTGGACCACTTAAAAGGTGGCAACCCTATCTATGTTTGCGTGGAGTTTGGCATCATGCACCAATGCTAAGCGACGGTGAATAGCTCTTTCTTGGTGTGGTTACCTCCATCCAATGCTGCTTAAACATGCTGCAGTACGTCAACACACAGCAATACATGGTGAAGGTGGTGTAAAGTATAATTTCTTTGTATTATCACTACTTATTTAAAAGTACTATATGCACCTGGATTCAAACCTTATATCATCCAGGCTCAAAAAGAAATGTGTCAATGCATTTACACCAGCTGCCACAGAGTCAGCTAAGCAGCCGGTGTGCTTCATACACTCAGTACTAAATCTCATAATTTTAGCAATGAGCCTCACTGTTGCACACTGCTTAACTATGTGCAAACAGGGAAAGCAGTAGAAATGTGTATCTCGCATGTGCAAACACTTTGCCATACATCTCGCAAACCTACTGCTTGGTGGTGCACTATGCAAAGTGAACAATAGCATGTATTTATTTATTTATTTATTTATTTATTTTACATTTGTTGACCGGGAGAGTCCAACTGGATTTCAAGTCCATTTTCAGTGGAGGCTTGGGGAGAAAAGCTCCAAGAGAACAATTTTTTACAAAACATAGTTTTAAGGACAGACTTTTCACATACAATTTTCAGAGAAGAGACTTTGACATACATATTAACTAACATATAGGATACATGTGTTCTCTACAATATAATAATGCATTTTAGAAGATATTCCTAAGTTTAGGATTCCTGTGATAGATTTACTATCAGAGTAAAAGTAGAGAGATGTAGAATAAGGCTCCGAAAGAGCAGATGATGCTCGCTATAATTGAGAAGGATAACAAATTGATTCCGTATATGTCTTCACCTGGTTTTAGTTGAGAAGGATAACAAATTGATTTACAATATGTCTTCTCCTGGTTTTAGTTGCATATGGACAGCTCTACATTGCTGGGGTAGTTTTTCCTAACTCCTGGAGAGATGGGATGAGCAGTAGATTAACAGTCCTAAGTAGGCACAGTACTATGATTGGTTGGCTTGGCAGGGTTACTTAAGTTAGGTGAAGTGTTCTAATGAAACATTAGCCAAGACGGATACAGGAGCACAGTTGATTATTCAAAAAGTGAGTTTTAACAAGTTTATTGAACTGTGATGGGGATTTGTTGTCAGTTATGTGGGCAGGAAGGGAGTTCCAGGTTTTTGCTATACAGTGGCTGTAGACAGAGTTACCAGCTTCATTGCTATATTTGATTACTTTGAGGAGGTTTTGTGTGCTAGACCTCAAGGGTCTGGTGGTTGTAAAGGGTTGCAAAAGATTTTGTAGGGCTGGAGTGTTTTCAGAGTTATGTATTATTTTGTGGGCTAGTGATAGTTGATTGAGTTGAAGTAGTAGTGGTAGTTCTAGCCAATTGAGTTTCTTTAGGCAGTCACAGTGATGTGTTCTGATGGGAGAGGTTGTTGCAAATTTGGCTGTCTTATTATAACAACTATCAAGTTTGTTTAGGTCAGATTTGCGGAGATTTGTAAGCACAGAGGAGGCATAAAGTAGGATGAATAGTAGATGAGTCCTCACTATTATAGTTTTGGAGTGGTCAGTGAGGAATTTTTTATTGCGATACAGTAGGCCAAGTTTTTTATGTACTTTTTTATGGTTATAGAAATATGTAGGTCAAATCTAAGGTAATTATCTTTTTCAACCCCTAAGAGTTTGGTATGATTTGTGGGGGCGATTGTGGTCTTGTTAAAGGAGGAGATGAAGAAAGAATCATGGGAGGTGTGGCTCTGTGGGATCTAAAGAGTACTAGCTTTGTTTTACTTTGGTTCAGAATAAGCCTTTGGTTTGTAATCCAAGTTTCTGCTAGGAAAAAGCATTCTTGTGTTAGGGAGTGAAGGATGTCAATTGATTTTGCTGCGCATATTATGGTGGTATCATCTGCATATTGCACTATTGAGGCTTTAGGAATACTGTTTGGGAGCTGATTGGTGAAGAGGGTAAAAAGAAGTGGCCCCAGGATGGAGCCTTGGGGTACTTCTAGGGAGACTGGTAGGGAGGGGGAGAGTTGGTTTTGCCACATAACAGCTTGTATCCTTCCCTCTAGGTAGTTTTTGAACCAGGAGATGACAGGGGTGGTAAGGTTGAGAGTTGCTAGTTAAAGAAGGAGTTTATTGTGGTTAGCCATATTGAATGCTTTGGGCAAGTCAATGAAGGTGGCAGATACAAGGAGTCCATTGTTTCTTTGAGTATTGACAATGTTGGTATTACTTTTGTTTTCTGTCCATTTACTGTTCATGACAAAAAAACTACATGTGGAAATAGAATAAAATGAAAGCCCTGTCTAAGAAAATGTCACATATTTACAGTGCAGCCATCTGTTACTTCCCTCCATGTGCTGCAACCCTGGTCTCTTAGTACTTGTTTACAAATATATCAACTAAATTACACTACATAAATTAACAGCAAATGTGTTATATACCATGCACATCTTTAGAATGACAGTACACATTCAGATTTTCCAATACTTGTAGTAATGTGGACACCTGTTTGCATATAGCTTGTAAAGCTGTCTCTTAAAGTATACCTGTACATTGGAACGCAACCACCAAATACTACACATTGCACACTCATCAATCGTGTAATAGGCGTAACTTGAAGTATCTTGACAGTTGAACATGCCTACACATCCAGTTCATGCAGGCCTCCCAACATCTTCTCTCCAGCATGCAGTGCTGATGTCATCCAGTATAAGTTGTCCTGCAGCCTTGTAAAAGTCATAGTTGTGCCATGGTGCTTATGTAAAGTACCGAGTTCTCTTGTACTTAGGGGTTCTATTCTCACTGCAGTCAGCTGGGAGGTGTATGTGTTTGTCTATCTAGACAGAGGAGCATCAATCGTGTAATAGGCATAACTTGAAGTATCTTGACAGTTGAACATGCCTACACATCCAGTTCATGCAGGCCTCCCAACATCTTCTCTCCAACATCCAGTGCTGATGTCATCCACTATAAGTTGTCCTGCAGTCTTGTAAAAGTCAGACTTGTGTCATGGCACTTGTGTAAAGTACTAGTTTGTGTACTTAGGTCAGGGTACTGATCTCACTGCAGTCAACTGGGAGGTATGTGTGTGTGTCTGTGTAGTAATAGGAGCATAAGTGTGTATTCTACAGTTACCACTCCAGTACCATGAATTGCCAATATTTTGACACTTCCGCATGCCTGTACATCTATTTCATATTGGCCTCCAGACATCATCTCTCCAACATCCAGTGCTGATGTCATCCACTATAAGTTGCCCTGCAGCCTTGTAAAAGTCAGACTTGTGCTGTGGTGCTTGCATAAAGTACTGAGTTCTCTAGTCTCTCTATTTCTCTAGGGGTTCTGATCCCACTGCATTCATCTGGAAGGTGTGTGTGCTTGTTTGGAAACTTGCTTGACATTACAGAGAGCATTGTACAGTAGCATGCGGGACACTGCTATTACTATTTTCTCTTCACCAGACGCTGCTGATATCATCACCTATAAACTGTTGCCTGACACTCTCCAAGTCAGACTTGAGTTGTGGCACTTCCCTTAAATACAGAGTCCTCTAGTTCATGTACTTAGCTAGGTAAGGGTTCTGTTCTCTGTTCTCACTGCAGTTAACTTGGGTGTGTGTGTGTGTATGTGTTTGTGCACTTGCTTGCTGTTACAGATAGCATTTTACACCAGCATGTGGGACACTGCTATTACCATTTTCTACTCTCCAGACTTTGCTGATGTCATCAGCTATAGCTGATTTGAAGATGTGCAATATTCCCATCAAGATAGGGTCAGAGATTGGCCTGTAGGCCAGGCACAAGCTATCTCATTCTATATGATGCAGATTACAGTGATAGGGCTTTTAGCCTATCCACATACATCATGGTATGGTTTGTATGGCCTGTATTTTCTTGGTGAGAAACCCCTGTGGTCTTTCCAGCTGCTACAGGTGTCGGATAAGGTACATGCAGAAGGGAGCATTATACTCCGTTAGTGTTCTGATGAGGGTTGAGTACAGTGTTGTTATAACATCCTCAGATATGGATTTGATGACTCATGCCTTGCACCACTGGGTTTCAGCATAGGGGGAGTGTTGTCAATGCTGTAATTAGCAGGGAATTCCACTTTGCAGAAGGCAAAAACAATGACACATTTTGTGTTTATTTGTAGACTGTGTGACTTTGGCACCAATCATTTGTCTGTGTTAGCCCCTATTGTAATATGTTTACATCATTGGTGGACTCAATAATTGTATCCAGTATTCAATAATCAGCAAACATGGTAAGCCAGAGACCATATAATTTAGCCTGGACTGTCAAAAAATAGATTCCAGACAGTAAAGAGCCCAGCAGAGATCCTTGGGGTATGCCAATGGTGGCAGCTCTACTGGTACAGGTTGCTTCACCAGTTTTCACAGCATGTGTTCTGTAGGTGAGCCAGTTGGTTAACCATCTGTTGACAAATGGGTTAATCCTCAGCTGGGAGAGTTTCTCAATGACAACTGAGTGTAGGATTGTGTTCAAACCTTTGGTCAATTCAAGATAGGCAGTATGAACTGTTTTACTGTCATCCAGGCCTATCACACAGAATCAGTGGATTGACAACATCACAGATCACCTGTAGTGTGACTCAGAACATACACCTTCCTGACACTGTTGGATACACACTTCAACACACCCTCCAGATGAAATATGTTCCCGTAAAAGGGTGTACATCAACATGCTTCCATCTGAGTGGTTGGGGTGACAGCACCTGATGTATGCATGCATGTATAGACACATCCAGACTCTCCTCATCTGTGAAGTAGAACAATGTGTAATCGTGGAACTTTTCTAAATGCACACTAGTAACATCCTGGGTATGTGCAGCATACATATGTGAGTTGTTAATGCTACATCCATGTCTGTTACATCTGTTAGATGTCCTCAAGGAGGGCATCATGGACATGCATGATGACAACACTAGCATCCTGTGGAACTTGGCCAGGCCAAGGCATTTGACACAAATCCACACTGAGATATTCACTCAGCACTGTCAGATGTGGCCATAAACACCTATATCACCAAGTGGGTAGACCACTGGGTCACATATGTGGTATCTAAATATGTTAAAATGTGTGAAGTGACCTATATCTTGAGTCCCGTGATCAGGTCCATACATCAGGGCTGTCAAGAATGACATATATATCCCGTGTCCAAACAGCGGTCTGGAGGACTGCAGATTGTGGGCAATATTGACTCCACCTAAGATATTAGTGTAATACAGACAGTATAAACACACACTGAAGATTGCTGACACAGCCATGACAACACATGAGATGAAACAAAACCATGGGAGGATTTGTTACATTATGAAAACAAACACACAACCCAATTATAATGTAGACATCACACCCTATAAGCAGACCAAGTGGCATGCGACCTGTGTCCTGGGGTAGATGGTATGTGGAACATCCACCAGCATGTGGCCACAGTGGTGACTACTCCCTTGTATGTAACAAAATTACTGAATATGTGCAGGACATCCACATCAAAGGCCGTAATACCTTCATAGTTCACAGCCTTCATCATACGAATAACTGGGAACAGTCATATTCACCCAACCCCAATGGTAAATAACATCCCTGATAGATGCCCTCTCCATACTTCATGTCAGGATGCTTATATCACAAAAATATATTCTCCATTGTTATATCACCTTGTATTGCAGTCATGTTATTAGTGTTCCTGCTGCAACTATCTTCCATTTACATGCCCACATCTGCTGTACATTATAATGTTTTACCTCTCCTCTTTCCCTGTGTTCCTTCCTACAATTCATCTGGGTGGCCCTATTAAATGCACACACTTCACTTGACTGTTTATTTTGCATGGCAGTCCATGTACCATTACAGATCATTTATACAACCTTTGTACAGAATGCCTAGAATGGGATTCCACAATAATCTGCACTATATACAATGCTCTGTAATGTGTTTGGATCATATACAATGCCATTTGATAAACCCTGGTAATCACTGTGGCATCCTGTGCAATCCTGCTAGTCTAGTTTGCTCACAGGAAAACAGATCTATAATCTATGGTGGTTTACACGGTTTCTGTTGCCAGCTAGAAAACTGCACTTAATGTTTAAACACAGTGCACAGCATGAATATGTAATCAGCGCTGCTGCTCACCACTCAAGCATGTAAACTGTACGTAGGCTTCGCATGAAGCCTACAAAGAGTTTATTGAATCCTGCAGTAAGTGTACACATAGTCTACACTTTGTGCTAACCTTTATGAATCCCCCTTCAATATTTACGGCTGCAAGAAAATAAGTAGGAAAACTAAAATTAGGAAGAAGAAGGTGGGAGTTATGCTTGTGTTGTCCATTCAGTAAGAACAGTGTGTGTGTGTGTGTGTGTGTGTGTGTGTGTGTGTGTGTGTGTGTGTGTGTGTGTGTGTGTGTGTGTGTGTGTGTGTGTGTGGTGTGTGTGTGTAGATATATATATATATATATATATATATATAAGTAGGCATTAATGAGTCCAGATTATACTCTACATCAGTTAAAAATTAAGGAAAATGCAGCTATCATGAACATTTTCTTTATATTTACATATGTTGCTTTGTGATCATCTATTTGTGGGGTTTAAGGGCAGAATATCAAATAAGGCAATATTTGTATTGTTACTTTCTTCTGTTTTATAGTTCACAAGGAGATAACATGAAAAATCTGACTTGTGACTACTGAAAATGATCAGAGTTTAAATTTATTGGATCTAAGAAAATAACTTTATTCACTTATTTAGACTTTATTGCTACTATTGAACTAAATGCATGTACTTATTTTCTCTCTGACATATTTGTATATATTGTAAATAATGTTTTTTTTCTGGTTTTCAATCTATTGTAAAATTTGCATTGTTCTATTTGCTTTTAAATTCAATAAAAAAAGAAAATGATCAGAGATATGAATATGTATTTCATTTGAGCAATGCAGGCTCATAATTTTGGATGTTTTACTATTAAATAAACATATCTATGTAACTGTTCCAATTGTAGAAACAGTATGTTTTCATATGCAAAATCTTGAAAGTATAGGGTGGTATTCATAGTCTGAAGGTTCATAGTTGTACACTGCATATCTGCTTAGAGTGCAGCTAAGCCTATATGGAAATACATGTAGTGGCATCTAGTTGTAATAACTACGGCAAAGTGAAACACTGATTGGAGAAACATCCATTTTTATCACTGCTTAAAATGGTAAAAACATGGTTTAATGTGTGAATTCATCCATTAATGTGCAAAATTTTGACTGATTTCAGCTGTTTTTGGAAGTTGAATTAACAGGTAGTTAAAGCACGCAGCTTTCAGCACAGCTATTCAGAATGACTTAAATAAAAGATACAGGGATTGTATAGTGACTATATGGGTGGCCTTAAGTTGACACCCTGATTGGTTCTTTGTAAGGAAGGAAAGGAGAAAGTAGGACAGCTAGAAATTGGTAGACAGAACATAAGGGACACACAGAAGAAATGCATCAAAAGGATTGTGCTGGTGGAGTTAGGAAAGGTGGGAGTGTTATGCTTTCTATCAGGGGAGGGAATTTGGGGAAGGAAGTAGGGAAGAGGGTGTAGGAGAGAGGATTAGGGAAGGAAGGAGGTGAAGAGGAGTTGGAGCAGTCCTCACTCTGGTCTGGAGGGCCTCAAATGGTTCCACTACCTTATAAACATGCAGTGGTAGACATCTTTGGTGTGGGGTAGGGGCCTCCAAGGCTCGGTGGTTAAAGCCAACTGAGGCATAGAGTCTTGCCACACTGAAGGAGGTCCTGCAAGGGTCAAAGATCCCTGTAGAACTCTGTCCTTCTCTCCTGAGTCTGCAATACCCACTGGCACAACTGGCCATCCCTCTGACTCTTCATCTCATCATACCTGTGCCAACATTGCTGTCCAGAGTGGGGGGAATCACTGTCAGGGATGACAGGTAGCCCCCTCAACTCCTGCCAGATGTCAGTCTTTTTCCACTCGGTTCTAACTTCTGTGTGTTGCAGCTTCTGCAGATATGATATTGTCCTCTTTATCTAACCAGCTTGGAGCATGACCCTGGGTCTTTACAGCAACTGTTGCCATCCTACATAGTGATGGTACAGAAGTGAAGAATGTAAGTGCAGGACAAAGGATCAGAGAGTATAAACCACACCCTCTGAGGTGTGACATGAGCATATTCAACCCATGCAATCACAGGGGCATTATCCATGAAAGTGATGGCATTGTCTTTGGTTTTGTTTAGTTTACTAATTACTGAAGCAGTCACATGGACTTTCAGATTTTTTTTTTTCAAAAATATACCTTATTTTGATATGTAAAGGGAAGTCAGTAAGAAATCTATCAAATGAATATGTCTTTCAGTGTTTATTTCTTTTTTTCAGGGTAAAGTTCTGCCTAAGATTCTAGAATGGCATTACAGCAGGGCTGTAATAATTTATGGCAGCTTGATCATAAAAGTATTATTGGTGGTATTCCTTTCATAATTACTGTTTTGTGAATGCAGTACATAATAACATGATTATTTTGTATTTCTGACTTCACTGAATGCAAGTGAGTGTTAGTAAGTGATAAGGTGTGGCATACTTTCATGGAGGTATGTGGATTAGGTTTCAGTACACTGCAACCTAAATGAGAACTCACTTCAGATATACCTTCTATTGCAAAGGCATACTTACATATGATGTAGACATGCGATGCACTGTTTACATTCCCACACTCAGTGCCCTCTAGTCAATGACTACCCAAAGTCATTTAACACCTGTGAGTCTAGATACAGCAATAAGTAAGACTGCAACTCATAGAAAGCAGCTCAGCTGAGTTTCACTTGCATAACAAGGCTGTAAATGGGCCACAAGTCTCACCATCAGCCATAGTCACCATTTTTAACTATGCTCAGCAAAGCTCTATGGCAATTGATTTGGGAAAGTATAAAATAGTTAAAGTAAGATAACAAATAATTAAACTTGAAAAGTAATAGAAAACTACTTAAATTAAATTCAGTGAACAATTTTACTATGCAAAAGCTCATTGGTTTAGGGTAAGGTGAGGTTCATATGCAACTGCTGTGGACTAGTACTATGTGAAATGCCATATATTAGTTGTACATACATGGTTGTATAACATCTATAGGAAACTTAAGAGAAGAGAACAATGAACTTGTTTATTTTATATAGATCACATTCTGAGAAATGCATGATGATATTTTAAATGAGAGATTGTTATACTGGTGCTTTGACATATTGCTGATGCTATATGGCCTCTGTAAAAGCATTCATTATGGCTGTACTGGTAAGACAGGTTTATATTACGGGGAATAAAAATATGTGTGAAAGTCTTATTTAATTTATTAAATTAGGTAAGTTTATCTGATGTTAGAATACTGAAATGAAATTATTACAACTGTTTTATCTATTCCTTTTGTTAATGGTTTCTCTCTAAATCTACATTTTAGGGCTCTTTCTTTATGCTGCTGCAATCATGCTTTGTCAAAAGACGTAGGTGTCAATACTGCCAGTATATAGTAATACATTTACTTTGGATGATGCTTTAAGTGCTGTGTTGCAAGGCTGATGAGTGGGCTTCATTTCTGCAAATCTCATTTCACTAGGGGTATTCATGTTTGTTGTTTCTGGTGAATGCATAATGTAGCAACAGGGATCCAGAAAGAAGTAAGACAACTTCAGCCCCGAAGAGAATAGCATCCTCATGGGGGAACTCAGGGAACTTGCTATCATCTGTTTTGCAAGGGAGAACAAAAACAAGTGGAGAGAGCAAAGGCATGGAAATAAGTGGTTTTGGATATATGTGCATTTGAGGGAGGAACCGCACAGTGACGCAGTCCAGTAAAACAATCCACAAAATAGTGGGACATGCCAGACGAGAGGCTAGTAAGAACATTGTTGTCTGTAGAAGTACTAGTGGGGACCTCCTACTCTGATCCTTTTAACACAAAGTGAGGAATACCTTCTGTCCATACAGGAAGGTGATTACCACACACTGATGAGTATGTCACAGGCATAACAAGAGATGGAGTGTCAACTGGCAATTACTGACTTCAGAAACACCCACAGTCATCCAGTCAGGAAAGTTAGTGCATTCACAGTGACAAAATCACATACTGAAAATTACTGTGGAGGTTAAGTAGTTACATTTAACACATGACATTTCTTATCAACAGGTGAACCCTCATTTCTGTCCCTCAGGAAAGTGGCCAGATTGTACATAGTAAGTGCCCGCCACACCTAATTATACAAAATTCATAACTATAGTCCAAGGTCTCAGTCACAGTGTCATAAATTACTCCTTTACAGTGTCAGCAGAAATGAGCAGTTCCACTTTGCCAGCACAGCTGGAAGATTTCAAAAGCAGAACGGCTGTTGATGATGATAACATAAGAGTTATATTTATGACATAGCCTGAGGACAGTGTCAGGCAGTCACTAAGTGCAATGGCAGGATCACACACTCCACAGCAGGTACACAATTCTTCAGGCAGTGACTCCTGCGGAGTACACTTTGAAGTAGATGAGGACATTACACTGCAGGGGATACAGAGAGAGAACCCACATAGTTCAACAACAGTCTTTGCCCAAACACAGAAACACCTTCAGGAGGATTGTATGATCTCAGAGGTAGCAGTGTCCATTGTAAAACCTGTGCAATAGAGTGATGGGTGAAGGCACAGTCACAGCTAACTTCAGACAATAAACAGCCTTGACTGCCCAGTAGCAGATGTGCCATGTCATTGTTCAGGCTCCATCCACTGCCATGGAAAGCCAGCTAGAGATAATCAGAATACTGCAGGGTTTACATGATGATTTCCACCATTACTTACAAATAGTAGGGAACAAAGATAATGTCATGGTCACACACATGTACAAACTGGTGGTACATACATCCACCTCCGCCTCCATGAGCACCATACCTCTCAACTGTATAGATTTTTGCAGAACGTTCAGATTTTTGCCTCATATTTTTTGTCAATTTTTCATAAAATTGTGGTTTTCTGACAAATTAGTGGCAAATCATTAACAGCCTATTCAACAGTATGTTTTTCACTTGAGTAATGTTAATGCTTACAACAATGTGACAGATTAAAATAAATAAATAAAAGGGTACCTGACTCTGCAGAGAGCAATATAGGTCATATAAATGGCCTATGCAGCAGCATGTTTTTGACTTGAAACATGTTAATGTTTACAATAGCATGAAAAAAATTAAAAAGGTAGGATCAGCAGACTGAAATGTAGAATAGTCTTAGTCACAGGGGAGATGAACTGGTACAGGAGTAACACAAATCCTGCCAGTAAAACTGGCACTGCTGCCACTTCAGCCTCAGCACCAGAGATGTTTTCAGCACCAGGCAGCTGCCTAGGGCCCATGTTGGCTGTGGGCCCAACTTTGCTATAAAAAAATTGTAAAAGATCTCCAGTAAATAAAAAAGTAAAACAAAACCACCATTAGGACCTTGTGGGAGACTGCCATAACACAGCAAGCCACAGAAACCTCAGCATTAGTACAATGTTATCTTTAGAAACACTGGAGATTTAAGTTGGACTTCCACAGTAACAGATTTAGGGCACACTGAGCTGTGAGTGTACAGGGAGGTAAACAGAACATTTTAATCCTGGTGTGTCAGTTTTTTAGAGCTGGTTGGTTGCATTTAGGTTTTTGTTTTTTTATGCATCTATGGAGTGGACATTATGTGCAGATTTTGGGTTTCTTGGAATTTGCTTTTTTGCTGTTGGTCCCTGTTGGTACTTGTTACAAAATTGCCATTATGCATTGTTTACATGCCATGATCTTATACAAGGTTTAATGATGGACTGTGATGATTTGGATTTGTTTGCAAATGAGGGTAAATTGATTTTGGCTGTAGTTCCGGTTCTAAGTACTGTGTCAGCTATACCATCTTTTGGTGATTCATTTCAGTAGTTAACTGCTGATTCTAAAAAAAAACAAAAGCTTACTAATTTTTGGCATTTGAAGCCTAGTATGTGGCCATTATCACTGCAATGGGTTTATGTCTTGTTATATAACCCACTCTTTCTGATATTGATGAGATTTTAACTAATGAATGGAAGCAAATACAACAGGCAGCCTCCCTTTGCTTTGTTAAAGCGGTTGATTTTTATGCCTGACTGATTGACAAACAGTAGCAAAATGTTGTTCAGGAATGTTTGGTGGTAGTAGCCTTTCACCATCATTGTGGCTATTCCAAAAGCATTAAACAACTATCTCAGGATTTAAACTCTCTTGAAGCTGAATTAAAACAAAGAAAGCTTAAGAAATATCTTAGAGATTGCAAAAAATATGCCTATAATAGATAGTTTTTGTGGAAAAATAATAAAAAGGCAGTATGTTTTGGACAAAATACCAAATTGGGCAAAAATTTGAAACCACACCCTAAATGCAAGACGCCTTTTTTAAACCTTTTCTTTCTAATAATAAAGTGTCCATTGATTTTACAAAAATGAAACATCTTTGGCTTTGGATATGAAGTTTTTTCTGGTTCACCTGCTTATAAAAAACTAATGACCCTTTAGAAAGTAAAAAAGGAGAGGTCAGAAACAGCAGATGACAATGTGGCTATGCAGAAGTTGCAGCAACTGATTCAGGAACATATCGTATAGACAGTAATTTAAATTTAATACGCAATACTTCTTCATGTTGATTGAATACCTATGAGAGACAATTACTTAATAAAGGTTTGAACTGTATCCCTACAGCTCCAGTGTTGGAAAAACAATTAGCTAATGATGTTAAATCTTTCTGAAGGAAAATAAACCTTAACTTATTTTTAAAGACACTGAATCAGTTACATAACAAGAATTTCATTTCCAAACGTCAAGATTCATGCCACCTATTAACAGACATGTATCAATTTTTGAAATATCTGTTATGAAGGATTTACATTAATTCACTTATAACAATTTGGGTTTCTCAAAGTTAACATTGGAAGAAAACAAAGTACTTAAAGCATTGAGTTCTAGAAAGGATATAATTATTAACGCAGCTGATAACGATGGGGCCACTGTTATAAGGGATAATGATCAACATAAAAAGGAAGGTTTGTTACAACTTTCTGATGTTGCATTTTTTAAAAAATGTATCTGGGTCTAACATTATGTTTTAAAAAGACACTAATAGTTTTTGTGTTTGGCTGTTGAAGAGGGAATTATCTCGAAGAGATTAGTTTATGAATTTAAGTCATTACATTTCAAAATGCACCATTTTCATTTACTCCCCGAGAGACATAAAAATGCCTAGAATCAACCAGGGAGACCTACTGTGTCAGAATGTGGTTATTTAATAGAACCCTTATCTGAATTTGTGATGTTTTAAGCCTTTACTTGTCCTAGTTATATATAGGATTCAAGACAGTACATTTTTTTTTGCAAATTTTGCAAGATGTGCAGAACAGCCAAGCCTGACTGGAAAAGTTCCATTGCAGTGAGTGTGCATAGTTGCCATCCTTTACAGCAAAAGGATGTGTGTGTGTGTGTGTGTGTGTGTGTGTGTGTGTGTGTGTGTGTGTGTGTGTGTGTGTGTGTGTGTGTGAGTGAAACATCCCAGTTAGGGGCACTGTGCTCAGAATCAAATACTGAACTTTAATTATCGGCAAGGAAGTGCCTTAAACCTCCACACCAACTGCCAAGTCTCCTTTAATTTTATTTATTTATTGTAAATCACTGAGGATTATAGTCTGTCAATGTCAGTCATAGAGTTTCATATTTGTGTTGTTCTATGTCAGTAGTGCAGGTAGCATACTTGTTTTTTGTGCAGAAATTAGTGGGTTCTCTTTCCACACCAGCTAAATTGATTGCTGACACTACCATGCAGCATAAGGAGGGGTGGTGCTGCATGCTGCTTGTCTTGTGTTAAGACAATGAGGCTGGGTGTTTGTTTAAGTAGTTTATTACACACAAACATATCAGGATGGAGGGCAGGAATATTAAACTTAAATGAACTAACTGACTACTACACACATACATGCTTTCACTCCAGCTGCTCACTCAAAATGGCACTCTTGCTTACACATGTTCAGTACTTATATATACTTGACCATAGACTGGAATAGCTCTTAAACGTACACACACACTGATCTACATCCTCCCTCTTTAACTATTCCGTTCTGCAATGAAAAATGACAATTGGATGAGCGTGCAAATTGTACAAATATATACAAACAATAACAATTATGTCCAGGTTGCCGTATATTGGGGATTAGGTCTTGAGATACAACCTGACTTTGTAATATAATAATTAGAACTGGGTTTAGCAACAGGGACAGTCATTGGGGAATGTTCTTCTTGAGGATTTTCAGGGATAGTTTCAGGAACAGGAACTGACAATGAAATGTTCTCTGGAACAGGAACAATGGACAAATCACTCTGAAAATTAGAGTCGCTATTCCAGACAAGATGCTGTAACACTGGCTCTGACACTGGTAATAAATGTTTCCGATTCTGCCAGAATTTCATACCTTGCGACTCAATGATGTACGATCTCGGTTCTTCACACAAATATTTCACAGGTCCTATTCGGTCAAATCCTTTCACTGTCTGCATCATCACTATCTCTCCATCTTTTAATGGATTCAGAGGCTTGCTGGTTTTATCATAGTAGGACTTTTGGGACAAATGCCCCTTTAGGAGTTGAGCTTTTACTGCTTTGTTGTTTTTAGCACTCAGAACCAACAAATTTGTACTGATTGGTAGTGTGGTTCTGGTTTGTCTCGATATTAATCGCTGGGCAGGTGAACCAAGAAGATTCTTGTGAAAAATGTTTCTGAGATTAAGCAGATTTAGAAAAACACCAGTATTGTCATGTTTAGAGTTTTCCAACAGCTGTTTTGCCCTTTGAACTGCATGTTCAGCCAGGCCATTCAATTGTGGGTATTCAGGATTACTCTTAACATGAATAAAGTCCCACATTTCAGAAAATCTTTTAAACTGTTGGATTGTAAACTGTGCACCATTGTCAGAAATGACTTTGTGTGGACTACCATGGACAGAAAAATGTCTCTCTAACTTCATAATGACAAGATTGGACATCAGGTTAGGAAGGAGGTCAATCTCGAACCAATTTGAATAAGAATCTAAAACAGCAAGTAATGTTGTTTATTCCATTTGAAAATATATTTAGCTACTGTCGACCAAGGTAGTTCAGGAATCTGACTTAGCCGAAGTGGTTCTTTTTGCTGATGCAGTTTGGTACTATTACAGACAGAATAAGTTTAAAGTTCTTTCTCAATATCTTTTGACATAGAAGGCCATAATACTAGTCCTCTCACCCTTCTTTTGATAGAATCAGTTCCTGGGTGGCCACAATGCAAAATTTTAATATACTCTTGTTACAAGGATTTTGGAACAATCACTTTTGGGCCTTTCATGATGATACCACCTTCCATCAAAATCTCATCTCTGTAAGGAAAATACTGTTGCACATCTGGTGCTAAACAAGATTGCTATGATGGCCATCCTTGACTGATAAAGTGGTTGAGCCTTTGGAGAATTGGATATGAAGCTGTATGAGCTCTGAGCTCATCAAGATGTGTGAAAGAAAACTTTCTCACTTCCATGACTTCAAAATCAGGTTGCTCATTTTTGTGCTTTTCAGTGTTTTTTCTGGGCTATCCAGATAAAGTATCAGCAAGATGAAGAAGATCGCCTTTTCTATAAACCAAGTGAAAATTGTACTTTTGTAACTTTAACATCATGCATTGCAATCTCACTGGAGCTGTGTACATTGCCTTTTTTAAAATAAGAACAATAAATCCAGGAGTCTATTTTTACAGCTACGAGTGGTGCATTGCTTCTTACTATTGTCCTTTTCTTGGTATATTTTTTAAATAGTAACCAAAGGTTGGTGGTTTGTCTCAGTTTGAATAGGTTGGCCATAAATATAATCATGGAACTTTGAACATGCAAACACAATTACCAAGACCTCTTTCTCGATTTGAATATACTGCATCTTGGTTTGGGTCAATGTTTTGGATGCATAGGCTTCTGGTCTCCCCTCTTGAAGAATGACTGCACCAAGACCAAACTTCAAAGCATGAAAAGAGACAGTTATAGGTTTCTAAACATCATAGTATCTTAAAGTGGGTGGACTGGCAATTCTCTGTTTCAGGACATCAAATGCTCTTTGGTGTTGTTCCAGCCAGGGCCAAGTTACATCTTTGCATGTCAGTTCTCTTAGCAGTGGTAAAAGGTCACTCAAATCTGGAATAAACTTTCCCAAATAGTTGACCATGCCAAGAAAATGTTCCAAGGAGGGGACATTGTCTGGAGCTGGCATCTCAAGAATTGCAGTTTGCTTGGAAGGATCTGGTCATAAGCCTGAACTGGTAAACAAATGACCCACGTAAGTAACTTCTTGTAGACTGAATTTACATTTTTGAGGATTCATCTTAAGATTAACTTCATAAGCATGTTGCAGAACTTTTCTGAAATTTCTATCATGTTCAAGTTCACCATTGCCTCCTACAAGAATATCATCCACTATAATAGCACATGGATAGCCAGAAAAAATGTGTTCCATCACACGCTGAAAGACTTCAGTGGCACTATTTATGCCAAATAGAATTCTCAAAAAAATCTATACCTTCCAAATGGTGTACTGAAAGTGGTTAGCATTGAAGACTTTTGGTCAAGCAAAATTTGCCAAAATGAACTTTTTGCATCTAAGACAGAAAGAATTGTGGCATTTGGCATAAAAGCAGCAACTTCTTTGATTGTACACATTGGATTATGTGGTTGTTTTAGTGCTCTTTCAAATCTCTTGGCTCAATACATATTCTAATGTCATCTGAACTTTTCATTTGAGCAACCACCATGTAAGATACACATTCAGTTGGGTCTTCTACTGGACAAATTACACCTAGCTGCACCATTCTATCTAGATCATCTCTGACTCTGCCTTACATTGCTACTGGAACATTCTTTGCTGGTCTGATAACTGGCCTCACCTCGTGGTCTTACTTCATGGAGTACACAACTGGGAGATTGCCTAACTTGTTTTCAAAAAGATCGGCATACTCAGAAAAATAGTTTGCGCAGAATTTTCATTGTTACTTGTACTTACGTGGTGTACTTCTGCATTAAATGAAAGCAGTCCCATTTTCAAACTGTCTTTAAGACCTAACAATGACTGCACTTGTCTTTTGACTATGTAAAATTGCAAGTCATAGCTGTTTCCAGCAGAATAACATGAAAGCACTACTGAGCCTTCGGTTTGAATTTCTTCACCACCATAAGCAACAAGCTTCACACACTTTGTCAGATAAGGTTGTCAGCTGTCCGGTTTTTGACTGGACTGTCCGGTTTTCTGACAAATTGTACAGTTACCAATTTCATTCAAAACCGGACAAGTGAAGTCCGGGTTTTGTGCCACACTACCACAGAGTGGCCCCATTAATTCCCGATTTTTGTTCAAGCTTTTTTTTTCTTTTTAACCCGCATCTTTAAATTTATGGATGACGTCACCACGCATCACCAGTATGCATTACAGGGCATGCATGTGACATCAGCTTTATAATGAGGCAGACTGTCTATTGGATTTGGTCGGCTGGTGATTTGAATTGTAATTGGAGGGAATATAGCAGCAGCATCAGCAAGTAGAGCGCAGCTATCCATACAACTTAAGTTCCGCAAATCTGCAGAGTTCCCCCAGTGCCCACCTTTGTTTGCAGGCAGGATGATAACATTTACTTTTCCTGAATCTGAGTCTGGTGGCTCAGCTTCCTTCAGGTAAGCAAAAAAGAATTAAAAACAGTGCAGTTGTATTTAAGCGGGCAGACTATCACTGTCAGAGAGTTGATAACTTTTTAATGATCTCTTGTAGAATCAGCAACCTGAACCTGTCTATTATTAACTGTTACTATGCATGGTCTGGCCTTCTTGGCATGGTTAATTCAGTTTTATTGCTCTGAGGATCCATCCTCTCATAACTATTTTGTAGAGTCTGTTCTTACAAAAGTATTTCATGGAATAAGGCTGTTGTATGGAGCAAAACTAAGCTTATTACACAGATCGTAAAGTTGTGGCCATAATTTTACTAACTTGCTGGGGCATTGCACTCTACAAAAGACATTAGTAATCTGGTTGACTTGTCACTATATAATCTGCTGTGATACTGTGAAGTAGGTGCACTCATAGTATTGCCTAAAATATTTCTGCAGGTTGACATTTGTAGCGAATGGTTGGCAAATAGTTTGCATTTCTACTGTTTATTCATAATAATCTTAAACACTAACTTTTTGAGTTGGTTAAATGCATTGTGCAAGTACTTTAAATGCAGTGGCTTGGTATTTGCACTCTAAATACGAGATTGCGGCATTTAGTTACCTGTTTGCATAGAAAGTCTTTCTGTTAGACATTTGATGTGCCACTGGGAAACCCTGACCTACTGTGAATGTTTTTGTTAAGATGTTGTGCAGATATTGATAATTCTAGTCTGATTGCTGTGTTGTAACAATATATAGTTCATTAAAGCTGAGTGACGTCTTTTTGTAACTGATGCATCTAAGAGTCGTGCAACACATGGAAAAGTCGGATATGATGTGATTGATTACACAATGTGAAAAAAAAAAAAACTCTGTCTGCTGTTGTCAGACTTGTTTCAGCTTTACCAGAACAGAATCGGTGACTAATTCACTGTATTCGCATTTCACACGTATATTGCACAAGCACAACTCATCTCGTCAGAGTTAGATTCAATAGTCAGAGAAAGAAAAAGTGAATTGTTGTAAAGTGCTTATGGGTCACCCCCTTTTCATTAAAGGGCAATCCTCTTTTATCATGTGTAGGAACTTCTAGCAGATATTGTACTAAATTAGTAAAATGTATCTGTAGTCTTTTATGTCATTATTTAGTAGTAAATATTTCTGCTTTATATTAAGCTCTGAATACAACTTAATGTTACAACTTTTGCCGGACTGCAGTGCTTCATGTGTGGCAAGGATGAATAAATCTGCAGAAGATACTATATTCCTTGCATGGTATGGGAAGGCAGCAGTTGTCACAGTGATGTCACAAAATGGGCAGAGCATGGATGGGAGAGGGGGTGGGAATGCATGGAGTTATGGGTGATGCAAGGGGTGTGACCTTAGTCCGGTTTTAACCACAAAGAAAGATGGCAACCCTATTGCCAGATCATGCTTCTCACTAGCTCTTACTTTGGCAAACATTTCTGCTGACATAACATTGCACTGTGAACTAGTATTAGCTTTGAGCTCTACAGGTCTCCCATTAATCAGAAAAGTACAACATACTTCATTCTTTGCCCACAAATCTACTGCATTGACTGTTACATCAATCACTCACATACCATCCACATAAAAATAGGGTCACAGCTTTCTAGTTGATCAACTTGCCTCTTTGAATGCTCTTTTTTAATAAAAGAATGTGCCCCTTTTGATTTGCAGGACCTTTTGAAATGATTACACTTTTACATGTGTGGCACTGCTGACCAAAAGACAAGCAATTCTCACATTTGGATTCATGGCTACCTCCACAATTATGACAGTTGACCATGAGGCTTGCCACAGGTTTTTCTGATTCACCCCTCTGCTTCACTATGCATGCTCTGGATTTTACTGGAGCTGCCCTGGATTTTCCTATAAAGGCTTAGGGTGGGGCCATGCCCTTAGGCCTGTATCTTTTAACCTTGTGTTGCAACCTATCAACATTAGCATTGGAAGGCACTGCATGCATGCTTTTTTCATTTGTAAGTATATTTGCGTGCTTTTCCGTGAGCTCATATATCTGACAAATCTCCATGACCTTATTTAAAGTTAAATCACTGTCTCAAAGCAAAATCTTTCTCACTGCATCATCTTTAATGCACACAGGCCTGTCTTTTATCAACTCATCTCTTAAATCACCAAATCTGCACATTTTTGCCTTGTGTCTCAAGTCAGTTATATATGCTGCAAAAGTTTCATCAGGCTTTTGATCTCTTGTGTAAAATTTGTCTCTTTCCATTGTAATATTTGTTTGGGGGGGGTCACACATTTCTCTAAATTGACATTTTATGCACTCGGGGACTTCCCGAGTTTCAGCTGGTACCACAATATGGCAGTCTTCCCCTCCCTGCATACATAGCTGGGGCATACACAAATGAATGCTCCCTTTCATTGGCTTCAGAACCAGCTAAATTAAGCAGAATAAATACCTTTGTACATGCGTCTTTGTCAGAAAAAGCAGCCTGTATGAAAATATCATACTCTTGCTCAAACACTCTCCAGTTTTCAGCAACATTATTCTCAAATACAAGTGGAACAGGTCTGCAAAATCCTTCTGCCATGCCAACAAAATGCTCTCATAATTATGTATAAATGCAGTATTCAACTGCACAACAATCTCTTTGAAATGACTGTATTTTGTGAAATAACTGTAATGTAAGACTGCACACACTTGCGAACTTTGCACTCTTTGGATATCTTGAATAGCTTTAGTTAATGCAAAAAAGAAGCATATAGCAAAAAAGTACAGTTATTTTTCATTTTTTATACATTTTATGCTATTTGAAGTTATTTCAAGCTTTTTGTAATCATTTGAGTTGTTTTGAACATTTTGTTTAATTAGAAAGTTGTTTGAACATTTTGGATGCTTTGTTTTATATCCATTGAGTAAAAAATCATTTAAACGAGTTTTGGTACCTGGATTTATCTTTCTGATCTGTTTGCAAATCATTTGAGCATAGGATGATTCATTTCTGTATATTCCTCCCATTATGGCTGTGTGCCTCATGGTCTTGAAGAAGTTTCTCTTCAGATCCCATTCTGACACCATGTTGCTCGTCTTGTGCATTCAAATAAGATGATGAAGCTGTGTGTTCATTTAAGTAGTTTATTACACACAAGCATATCAGGATGGATGAATGGAACATTAAAATTAAACGAAATACTGTAACTGACTGACTGACTACTAAACACATAAGCATGCTTTCACTCTTGCTGCTCACTCAAAATGGCACTTTTGCTTGCCATGTGTTCAGTACTTATATGCATGTGCCCACAGACTGGAATAGTTCTTAAAGGTACACACACACACACACACACACTGATCTATACTGCACTCCTGACAGTATCCTTCTTTAGACGAGATGCCTACTAACTATGAGCCTGTTGCTGGTTTGCCATGCTAAGTCTGTTTTCATTGTGAGACTGTATTGTCTTGTTTAGTAAATGACTATCAGTGTTTCTGCTACAAAATTTGAAATAAAAGTTTTAAATTAAATTCAAATATATGTAACCATTGTAGAAGTAAATAAAAATAATATGCAGACTGACAGGTTTGAACAGTGTTTATGATAACTGGTGAGAAATAGCCAAGTAATGGTACACTGGAATGACTGCAGAATGGAGTGGGTGGATCCATTACCCTGCCTAGGGTCCCATTTGACTATGATCTGGCTTGGTCAGCTATGCACAAAGGATGATTGCTACTACTTCTGATGACATAAGGGTTGCTGCCTATGACAGAATTAATTATTCTGTGCAGTAGACTTCTTAGATGAGGAAAAAAAATATTTCTTATTTATCATGCCAAGAAATGCATTATGTACCTTTTGAAAAATGGCCATCCAGGCCAATCACTCTATTGGTAAGACACTCCAAAGAGTTGACCTAGTATTCAAGGATCTGGAAACATATGTAGACTGTAATCTGGCCTTTGACCAACATGTGGCCAAGGAGGTAAGAAAATCATTCTATTTTACCCAATTTATAAGCAAGGGTATAGCATCCAGATTCAAGGAAGTCTTAGTGCTACTTTATTCTGTCCTTACAGACCCATTTTTGTGTATAATGCCCCCATCAGCATGTACCTGACAGGACATATGCAATAGTTAATACACCCACAAAGGTTCCTTACCAGGAGAGTTTATGGTATAATCACATTGTCCTGTATGGATCACCTTAAATCCCTATCTCTGTACTCAGTTTCCTACATGTTACTGAAAGGCGATCTATACCTGACATACAAGATATTCTCTGATCCCACTCTGATGAAACTTTTGTACATCTGCAAAATGAACAACATCATGACCAGTAGATCCAAGGATTTAAATTTTGCCTGCAAACATAAATAGGACAAGTAGGTAAGACAGATATGTGTCTCAGAGAATCCCCATGCTGTGGCACAGGTACCCCATCCACATGAGTGGAGTCCATCCCTAAACTGATTTAAGAATAACCTTGACCAATGGATGGGAAATTGGAAATTCATCCCAGGTATGACCCTCATGTCTCTGATAGACAGAGGCAGACAGTAACTATGTCCAGACTAACACCCCTCCTCCCATAATCTTTAGAACTTCCTAGCATACCCCCTCCTAATAAACGCTCATGATACATGGGGACATGAGTTGGATTACACAGCTAGGCTTATAAACACCCTAGTGGTTGGCAGATTAGCATATACCTATGAACTAATGAATCTATCAGAAAAATGTACAAAAGCATTGCAATATATCATCAGAGATGTTGTACAAATTTCCCCTTCCACTGGAAGGGAGCACCTCATGTAAACCACAAGGCAAAATACAGCAACGATACATGGTGAAATGCACTCATTTCTTCAAGTTATTCAGTCAATTCCTCCATGAGCAATTATCAGGTAATGAACATACCACCTAAAGCAGTATCTGCATACTTCATCACAGTCCTTAAATGAGATGCATGCAGCATTACAGTACAAAAATGGTATATTAAACATTTAATGTCCTGCTAATGCAATTCACTGCACAGATCTCAGTGAACATTCAACCAGGAGTGTGACTATATAGTGCCAATAAACATAACAGAAATATAAACCATATAATTAACTGTACTCAAAAAGTAAAATAAAATAAAATAAAAATACTTTAAAGATGTGAGGGACTGTTTGATGTACAGTGACAGTAGGCCTTCCACCACACAGCATAGCCTACACATGGCACTGTATGCATCAGTTATACTCTTTGTGATTTTATATGATAAACGTAACACTAACATGAATGTCATGTTTCATAGATGTGGACTAGATGGTGCCTCTTTGCCTGTAGAGCCACGTACCATACATGTGGCAAATGCATCAGGCCCCATACTACTGCTGCTGATTGGCCACCAACACTATCATCACTTGTGGAAGTACCTGTATTAGGAACTGCAATGCCAATGCTGGGAAATTCACCATCAGTCTAGCAAAACATTCTGCATGCATTAGCAGGGTCATACTGAATGGCACCCCCAGATTCATCCACACAACAGAAATGAGTTTTCAGCAGGCCAAGCACTCACTCGATGACAATCTGTGACTGAAACAGGGAAGTGTTGTACTCTTCAGCAGCTCCCATAATGTTACATGCGGGAGTCATCAGTCATGGCTCAAATGGGTAGCCAGCATCACCTGGAAAATGCAAGAAGAGAAAATGGGGAGAAGAGACATAACAAGGGAAGGGTAGTTCCCACTAAACAATAATTACATAATTACAGTAAAATTTTACCTCACTAACAAGGTGACCTTAGGGCATCCTACCATGCAGGAAGAGGTGGTGGACTGAGCTTGTGTGCCAGATATGGGAGTCAAGGGCCCTGCCTGGATGCTACGCCAACACATTGGGGCTATACCCCCATGCATCACACACTACCAAGCAATTGATAACCTTCCTATTTCAGTACCACTGCCTGCATGGTATTGATAGGGTCCCAATAGCAACACGGTGCAATCTATCACACCAAGCACCTCAGGGTAATGTGCCATCATGTAGAAGGCATACATGATTCTGTCTCAGTCCTGCACGGAAACTAGTAGGTAAACATACTGATCTATACATGCCAAGATTACTTGAGGAACTTGTGAAGTAACCTCACAGCAGAAGCCTGAAATATACCCAGTGTGTCCACAAACTGTCTCTGGAAAGTCCCCATGCAAGTATATTGATGGCTATTACATTCCTTAGTATCCACAAATATAGAATGGCCATGCATCTCCTCATTTCCTTTGTGCGGGCCATATAAACTCACTAAAGCCTTTACATTATCCCTGTCCACGCTAAATCAATTAAGAATTTCTTGATTATGGGTTATTCATTGTCTATATCTGCACCTTCTTGGCCAGCAAGCACCACTGGCCCAAGAAAAGCAGCTCACATTGAGAAATAACTAGGCTGGCAGTTGTATGTACCCTCCCCAAATGTAAAGTAGATATAAAAGGCTTGATTTCATCTATTATAACATCTCTGCTCTGCACTAAATTGCATCAAGAAATGGCCATGAATGTGAAACAGGTGGAAAGAGAGCTCATTGGCATAAGAAGTTATACGTGATGCCTCTCATTATCTTTCATTTACATAAGTTCATTGAAAACCGCTAAGTGTAAATGAGCTGACCTCTCTGAATCTCGATGAAGCTGTGCTTAGCTGCAAACTGTGCAGATTGCCTTAACGCCTGCTGTAAGTGCAATGGCTATGAATACCACTCATAGTTTTCTCATTCAAAAAGTAACTGAAGCCCCCCCGGCACACACATACACATATCTGTACACACAGAGTATACCTCCATGTAAAAATGACACTGTTAGCATTACATGTGCATTGGAGAATTAATGTTATTATTTCTGTTTCTTTGCAGATTAACATGTCTTATAGTTTTTTCAAGTACATACTTTACTTCTTTTTTGCTGTAATCCACATATACCACAGATCGGCATCCTCCACTGGCATAAAACTTCTTTTATTTAAGAGCAAAAGATATGCCCTAAGTCTAAGGGTGTAAAAAATAATATAGTGCCAGACAAATGAACTGCATCCCTGCTTCTTCACTCATCTGAGTCTATGAGAACTTTGGTAAGGAAATGTTTGTCATATCCTGAAAATGTTTAAATAACATATAAAAATGGATAGCCCAAAGTCAAGCACTTGGCAAGAAAACTATCTAACAGGTATAATGCCAAAAAATATATATATATCACTGAATTGTATTAGCTTGAGTGGGTGATGAATGGATAGTCACAGAAGTTCCTGCAGAAATGTTATCAAATGTAAAAGATAAAAAGAAAGGAACTGTTAAATACAGTGGTATCCAACATGTATTATTATCTATAAATGGGAACTGTTGTTTCCAATAAAATTTTGCTGTGTAATGTAGGATTAGTAATAAGTAATGCCTGACCATAATGATAACAAAGGTAAAGAATATACATAATTCTGTATAATCTATGTATAGTGGTAATTCTTTAAGTTTGTGCATATTTCTAGACTGAATTCCATTACTTGTGATATGTTGCGATGTAGTGGAACATTTCTCCCTGTTACCATCCTTAAAAAAAAAAATATATATATATATATATATATATATATATATATATATATATATCTCCCTTGTCCCAGATGGGCCAACTTGCTTAATTTGTATTAATTTTGTCTGTTTATTCACCAGTTAAAATCACTCTCTGGTTAAGTGACTTGTACGGAGAGACACAGCAGATAAATAGAAAATGAAGGAATCAAATCCAATAGCAGACTTAAGATATACTACAAATATAAAGTACATAATGTTTCCACAAGTGGCATGAATGCACTAGGAAATTAATCAACTTGCTTAGTGCCACTCAGTGTATACAAAGAAACCGTGGGTTATAAGCCCTGAGCTTGAGTTTAGGGAACAGTTAATAAGAGGTAAACTGCAGTTTTTTTTTTTCAAAAAAATTCCTGTTGCTCTCTTTTGCTAAAAATGATCTAATTAAATCTAATGATTTTTTTTTCAGATAAACAGCTAAATACAGTTATGTCTTGCTGCAATCTGCAATTTTCTGCATTTTGTAATTAAACAATGAGTCAGGCCAGATAAAAATAATCCTCTTGGTACTGGCTCCAGTCACAATCACTGAACTGTAACTGCCACTGCCTCACCCATTCAACAAAATAAATATCAGAACCCTTTGTCGCCACTGCTGAAATAGTAAAAAGCTTTATTACCCATCCCAGCTCTCCTGCATAATGGTGAAGGGACATCAGCACTGCTGATGTAGTGTCTGAAAAGCTCAGATACCTAGCTACACTTCCTAGTTAATGGCAAATGGAATATATAACACAGTCATCAGCCCGTGCTCTGTCATCTTAGTCCAGGATATAATAGGTCTCCTCCTTCAGATTATAATCATCCATTCTGTCTTTTTTCCATTTCCTTCAGTAAATATCTTCAAAAATAGCATGTTAAAGAATGTTCTTTAAAGAAATTTAGCTTGCTACCATGGCTTGAAATGTCAAGTTTTACCTAATAAGAGGCATATTATTTCTGATATAAAAAAGCCTTCAGGTCACTCTTAAAAACAGCATCATACTTGCTAAAAACATTCTAACCCTGTGCATTATTTTGAAGAAGGAGTACTTTATATAGAACAGATAGCTAAAGGATATACATATGCAACTGTTTGAGATTATAAGAAAAAACAATGAAAGGGCGCTAAATATCAGCTGACCTTTTGGTAAGAAATGTAAGGAAATTTCTCCACCAGACTACCCTGAAATTAGAGTGATTGCTAAGATGTAAAATGTCAAAGAGTTTTCACTTTAATATGCTGGACATAGGAATCATTCCTTTTTCTGAAACACAAGTGCATTATTCACAAAAACTGAAGTGCAGTGTTTCAGAAATGCCACCGTCCTATTCTGTCCAATTCGGAAGTTATCAATGACAGGAGAAAGTCAAATACTTGATTTTTGTGGAAAAGTGAATATTTACTTTTTTGGAATAATGGTGACCTCAAAGGTGTAAATAATAAGTAATGATGCTGTGATTCAGATGACCTGACACTGAGTATTAATTCAGTTGTTGGAAGAGCTGGACGGGGAATGAGAGTGAATGACGCTTGCTTACCTATCCTAGGTGGTGGTGGGAGAGGCGATTCTCATCAACCAGTCACTACCATGCAAGCAGAGGTTTGCACAGTACCAAAATAATCAGGACTAGAGATATGGGCTTGGTGCTACGAAGTCAGTGACAATATCTATTTGCATATATTTAAGGGTATCCATCTAGGGTTCCTCTGCATTTTGACGATCATACATTTTGTTGACAAGTGCAGGGAGTGCTGTGTAATGTCAAAGTTGCAGATAGCCGAGGGATGCACATGTCGATGGTATGTTTTTTGAAGATAGGTGAGTGAGGTTGGAGGGGGTGAGAGAGTTTGTGAGTGTGTTTTTGAGTTAGGGTTATAGTCAGGGATAGGTGAAGGATAGGTGTTTTAAGCTTGTGTGCAAATGTGTGTATCTTATGGTTGGGGTTAGGTAAGGGGATAAATGTAGTGTTTTTAGTGTGTATGTGCGCATTTGCGTGTGCGATTTTGTCTTGTGTACTGACAGTATAATGGGTAGGTTTTTATTAAGGTAATGTGTAGGGTTAGGGTTGGGAGGAGGGACAGCATTAGGTTAACTTCCAGTACTAAAGTGGGAGCCCCCCTAGAATACAATTGCAATAACTTACTACATGCATGTCTGATGGGAGAGTTACCATATCTCATGGCAGAGTTAATTTGATGTATCTTGTAATGGCATCAGATCACACATGGGCTAAATTATGCTGTTATCTACACTGAGCTATATCTAATGCTTGATTATAAGAATTAAACAGAAATTTGACTAAATTGATTAAAAGTATAATGAGGACCAAAGTGATGTTCCTGACCTAAACATAGCAAAGGTAGATAAGCAAAAAATGTTTCATTAAGCAAACTAGTATCAAACAAAGGCACTGGTTTGGCTCTGTGAGCTGAAGTAATAAGATTCAAACTCAAATTACTGCATATTGTATTATTCGGGAGTTATATAATTCTGACTGGGTACTAACTCATTCTGCAGTTGTTTACTTTGGTCATATGTGATCTAAAATTATAGGGGGTGAGCCTATCTGACCTGTAATGCATGCCCAGCCTGAGTCACCTTTATCTTGCCAACCTTGATATGTTAGCACAAAGTGAAGTCTAATATACCTGGAATGTCATCTTTCTAACTGCTTCTACACACTGTGGTGTTAGTCGGTGAAGAAGTTCCTACACTTCTCTAATTAAAGTTTCTGTCCCTCCTTTTGACGAAGTTGTTGCTTCTGTTGTGCAGTTAGAATATTGATTTCATAAGTAATTGAATTCATGGGAGAATGAGGGGGGAAGATGAACGTTTTTGTTTTTGTGAATGGTGGCATGACATCATTCTTACTACAGAGTGCTAGGCAGAAGTTATGCAATGCAGCAATGAGTCAGCAGCAGTTATTCTTTGATTTTTAGCAGGATACATTTTGGAATGCAGAAGGTTGCTATGGCAATGAGACTGTGAGGGAATTAGAAACTTGCAGTTTCATGTATAGCATTTATTTATCTAACAGACAGCAGTCCAACAATCAAGTTGTGTTTGTAGTGCATGATTGGGAAATGTTTAAGGTCACAAAAAGTCAAGTATCTGAAATGGGCTGCCAAGCTCTTGGGTTAATACTGTTGCCTAACAAGTTAATATGAAATCATAATTATGATAGTGCACATGCAAACCACAGCATCAAACATACTGGACCTAGTATTCACCAACATGGGAAAGCATCGCACCCTTCCCTGTGTCACATCCTCTTTGCTGAGGTTGAACCACAAAGCTGTTTCCTTTGACATAAAAATCAACCTGGAAAACCCACTAGACCCCATAACAGTTTGGAACTATTTCAAATCAAACTACATCCTATTAAGTGATGGTTTGTCATAATTCATGGCTTCCCCAAACTGCGAGAACACAGACACCTATGCAAAATTATTCATAAAAACATGTACAAACATGTAAATGGCTGCACTGAGACTGTCATATCTAACAGAGGTAAACCCATATCTAACCCGAAAAACAAACCCTACTGGTGGAACATTTACCATAAACAGGTTATATAACAAAAGAAAAGTCTTGGCCAAAATCAGAAGCAACAACTCTCATAGAGACAGCAGATCTCTGATTTAACTAAAGAAGAAACTAAGAGGTCCAATAAAGTCCATCAAGGCCACTTACAAGGTCAGGATAGCCTCTAAAGCTAAGGGCAGTCACAACGCCTTCTTCAGCTATGTCAGGAACTTTAAAGGTAACACTCAGCAGTATGCAGAACTGATCATAAATGGCACAACCTTCATTGACCAGGATGACATAATGAATCTACTGGCTGATAAATTTTGCATTAACTTCACCCCCCACTACCCCCCTGTAAAATCTCTTCTAGCATATCTCTCACAGCTATCAATAGGGATCATGTCTTAGTGCATGCTAATTGCAAAAACATTGATTGCTTCAATGGGCCCCAAAAATATCCCCAGTTGCCTCCTAAATAGCTTAAAACATGACCTAGTAAGATCACTTGAGGCACTGTTCAACTATAGCCTCAAAACAGGTTACATGCCAGGTGAATGGAAGGCTGCAAGAGTCATCCCTCTTCACAAGGGCTGACCATCAAATGACCTTGGCAACTACAAACCCATCAGTCTGCCAAGCTAATCTACAAAGCCATGGAATGAATTGTCATGGAGATGATCAACAAGAACAATGGCAACCTACAGACACTGGACCCATTCCAATTTGGCTTTGTTAAGGGAAGGTCTTGCCTATTCATCCTGTTAGACTTCTTTGAAAGGGTCACCAAGGCTATGGATAAGGGGAAAATGGTGCATACTGCCTACCTTGACCTGGCTAAGGTATTTGATGCAATATCCCATGCAGACATTATTGACAAACTCTCAGAACTAGGCAAAAATTCCTACATAACTCATAGGATTGCTGGCTGGCTTACAGATAAGACCCAAGAAGTCAGGATCAGTGAGATTATCTCCACCAGGAAACCAATCACCAGCAGAGTACCCCAGGGCTCCGGGCTTAGCCTGCTCTGGTTTAGCATCTACTTCTCGGAAGTTAAAGCTAATGTCAAAGGCCTCTGGCTCACCGGGTTCACAGATGACTTTACTGGAAAAGCCCACTCAGACTCTGTTACAAACTGCTCTAAGGGAAAGATTAGTTTATTTTTGCTTTCTTGTAATTTCCATTGCTTCATTGCCTTCATTTTTGTATATTGTATATATTTTTTTACACTGTTTTAATTGTATTGGCTGGCTATTAGCAATAAGTACAAAAGTGTCAGTTTGTGAAGTCATTCCCCTTCAGCTGTTTAATTTTGTTGGCCATCCCACTATATTCCAACTGAGGTTAGAGCTAGGAACTAAACCTTGTATTTAAGGGGTAAAATAAAACATTTCAATGCTTTACTGGAAAAGCTCACTCAGACCTGCCATAAACTGCTTTGACAGAAAGTTTAGTTTGTTTTGACTTTCTTGTAAGTTTGTATTGTTTCATTGCCATCTTCTAGTTTGTATATTGTGGTGAATTTTCTTTACACTGTTTTAATTGCATTCGGTTTTCAATTGTATGTTTAAACTAGGAAAGAGACCAGAACAATGTCTCTTGTGAGTTACACAGATATTAGAAGAGGTCAATTAAGATAAATAACCTATGAACTGAGGGTACAGCTAGGAACTAAATCATCTCAAGGCTTTACAGGAAAAGCTCATTCAGAGTCTGTCATATACTGCTGTGAGGGAAAGGTTAGTTTGTTTTTGCTTTCTTGTAATTTGTATTGCTTCATTGCCTTCTTCTATTTTGTAAATTGTGGTGTATTTTCTTTACACTGTGCTTTAATTGTATTGGCTGGCTATTGGCAGTAAGCACAAACTTATTAATGGATCTCCCCTTAGATTGCTAAAGCTTGGCTTACCCCCTTTTTCATATCTAACTGCTTAGTGCACACTGTACCTCTTAGGATATTAATCCATTTTTTCCAACTTGCCTTTAAAATCTACAATATCTAATCTAAGACCACCAATTATTGGACAACCCACATCCTACCTCCCAGTAGTCATCTTGGGATTAATGTTTCTGTTTTGCTCCTGGTGACAGAAGGTGTATAGTAACATTATTTCCTGGAGACTGCTGATCACCAGAAAGCCTAATAACTGCTTCATATGTGCCGACTTGGAATTTGTGCTTATGTTTTGCTCCTGGTGAGAGAAGGAGCAGAGAATGTTGATTCCTGACTGTCTCTAGTTTGGCAATGAGTGTCTGCGTGGAACCTTCCTGATTGGCCTGGTTGCTGTCAAGCCTACAGCCTATGCATCATCTGGAAGAAGACTGCTGATCACCAAAGAGCTTGTGGCCTGCTTTTCATCTTGGGATTGGTGCTACTGTTTTGCTTCTGGTGAGAGAAGAAGCAAAGGGGCATTGCATCCTAGCAGAGTGAAGCTGTGGTGAGACCAACACTAGTAGTAGTTAGGCATTAGCGATTCAGGTGACTCCCATCTTTTCATCATTCATGACAAAGCTAATTCTTTCTTTTCAGTAAGTACTGCTTAATAAGCTCCTGTCTAACCTAACTTCAGAATATCTCCCTAAATACTTCATCCATACATCATCAGGGTCTACTTTAGTAGTTTCTCCTCAAGTATTTGGCAGTGCCCTGTATAGATACAGGCACCATGAGCTGATATTTTTCCTGTAAAAGCACCATTGAAATGTCACCAGTATCTAGCTGCACACAGGGCAACTAGTTTACATTGATTAGCACTGCTTCCAGAGTTGCAAACCAGATACTCCTGACATTACTTTATATTCTCACTGCGACCATCTAATCAATACAAAAAGGCCCTATTGCCATGGATATGAACTTTTCTACTCTTTCCATTACCGGTTTGGTGGATATGGGCATCCTGAGACAATGTAGAAATTGTCACGTTTACTCACAACCTGCTAATTCACAAACAAACTGATAACGTATATCAGAGATGCATTTACACAATGTCACTGGAGGTAAAGATCTCATAAGAAAATACTCCTAATGTCACCCATCATGCACAAGTCAAAGCAGACATATAGACTCACATATGCTGAGGCACTAAAATTTAACCTTAAAACACTCCAAATACCTCTGATGAAGTATATGTAATAAATAGCAGCAGCCCTGAATGCACGCTTTCAAAACAACACCCACATCAACACATACAGTCGCATCTCATGGAGCTTCTACTTCCAAGACCATAAGGCAAGCCACCACACAATCCAACATTCTGGTCATTGGAGATTCCATTGTGAAATACACTGATGTCTGTCTCACCAGGCTGAGTAAGGAGAAAGTCATGGTCACTTGCTTATCAGGGGCTAGGATCTGTCACATTACGTATGCACTCAGGTGATTGGACCCATACCTCTCAACTGTCTAGATTTTCACAGAATGTCCAGATTTTTGCCTCATATTTTTGGCCTATTCCTCATAAAATTTGTGGTTTTCTGGCAAATCACTGAGGATTGAAATGACTAAATAATGTTATACATTTGAGTTTCAGACTTCACTTCCTTCAGAAAATGCATGCTAAGACAAATGTTGTTATTCTAGCAACCTTCTATGTTTATAAGAGCGATATTTAAAATCTGTCTCTATTTTTGGGCCTTTATCCCCCCATTATTTTAAGCTTTGTCCAGGTTTCTTGTGGTAAGAGGTTGAGAGGTATGATTGGACCACAAGTACCAGTATACTCAGTCATAGTCCATGTGGGTGCAAATGACCTGAGATGTACCTCCCTACACTATATGAAGAGATACAACATGGAATATGTGTACTAGGCTGATAAGAGCTTAGCAATGGGCAGCATTTTATCTTCTGCAAAGATGATGCCCCAGTACGAACAGAAGATGATGGACTTTAGTAATTGGCTTAGTTTCTAGTGTCATTCTATGGGGGTGCAGTATTTGTTAGCATGGAAGGAGGTGGTTAACAGACCATGCTGCTTTGCTGCTTTACATGGTCTGTGCCACACCTTCTAGGCTTTCGAATATTATCTAAAATATTGTTCTCCCCACAGTGCCTTTTTTAGACAATGCCAAATTGAAAGTACTTCTGACACAGCAAATCAAAACCAAAAAAATCTAAAGGTGTTAATGCTCATTGCTAGGAATCTAAACAAGAAATTCCACGATCTACAAGGTCTCATGATAAAGAATGCTGATGTCAGTCCAGTAATTGAAACATGGTTTCAAACCACAGAGAACACACAAGCAGTGCAAGGCTATAATGCCTTCTACACATAGACAGGAACCAAAGATGGACGTGTCTCAATTTGCATAAAAAATAAATATACCTTAACCTGGTCAAACCATATTTTGCACTTCAGCTTCTCCACAGTCAAAAATGATATAACCATTTACACTTCCTTGCAAGGTATAAGTCCCCCCTCTATGACCCTGGCAACTCATAACATGTATTTAAGCTTACAGGAAAAACTAATCATCCAACCTAGTATCATATTCATGGGCAACATTAATTACCCTACTATTAACAGGGAATTGTATACAATACCAAACATGCAGGCAAAGAGATTCCTGGATTTTGTAATCACAAATTCCTGGACCAGATTGTCATTATGCTGACCAGGGGCACACATACACTGGATCTGGTTCTTAATAATATAGGAGAGTGCTGCACACCCCCATAGTGCAATATCCTCTCCGGAAAGGTCAAACCACAAAACAAAAAATAAAACCTGGAACCCCAGCTAACTCTGGAATACTTACTTCCTACTATTAAGTGATAACCTGGAAATGTTCCAAGCCCCCATATACCATGAGAACACTGCTGTCTACTTGGAACTGTTCACAGAAACCCTATACAAGTATGTTGATAGCTGCATAGAGACAGCTGTACCCACTAGGAATAAATACAGAACTAACTCAAAAAAACAAGCCACCCTGGTGCAATCACAATATCAACAGATTCTGTAACAGAAGAAAGAAAGTCATAGTAAAAATCAGAAGGTGCAACACCCAGCAGGATAAAAACACTCTCATCAAACTACACAAACAAATCAGAGGAAAACTACTGTCTATCAAAGCCAAATTTCAGGTAAATTTGGCCTCCCAGACCAAGGTAAACCACACAGCATTATGTCTGCAATCTCAAAGGCAATACACAGTTGTGTGCAGAGCTCATTGTTAATGGAGTCACCTATACTGAGCCAGAAGATATAGCAAACGTACTGGAAGACAAATTTAGGTCTAACTTTACTCCTTTCTCCCCCTCAACCTCTCCTCTGGAAGTGGCATCAAATATAACTCCCCCTACCATCATTAAGGAACATGTCCTCAATGCTTTCTCTAAGGCCAAGAACACTGCAATTAAGGGCCCAGACAATATCCTAGGATGCCTTCTATATAACATGAAACATGACCTAACAGGTGCTCTGGAATTGCTGTTTAACCACAGCCTCCAAACAGACTTTGTATTTAATGAATGAACAGTAACATTCATCCCTTTGCACAAAGGTGGACCATCTACAGACCTTGAAAACTACAGACCCATAGGTCTCACTAGTCTCATATAAAAAGCCATGGAAACTATTATCATGGAAATGAAAAATAATGACATAGGAAACCTCTAGACACTACACCTAACCCAATTTGTTGTCATTAAGGGCAGGTCTTGCTTGGAGGACTTCTTTAAGAATATCACCAAAGTAATGGATGATGGTAAAATGGTTCACATTGCCTACCTTGACATGGCCAAGGCAATTGACACAGTACCCCTCTTGGGCATCATTGACAAACTTAAGAAGTTAGGTATAAACCCTTATGTCACCCGGTAGATAGCCAACTGACTCACAAATAGGACCCAGAATTTAGAATTCGGGAGTCCACCTCTACAAAGGGGTCAGTCACAAGTGGAGTCCCTCAGGGATTGGTCCTGGTACTGCTCCTTTTTGGTATTTACTTCTCCGAAGTAAAGGCCTATGTCAAGGGCCTCTGGCTGACCAAATTTGTAGATGATTGCAAATTAGGAACAGTCAGAGAATCTCCCACTGACACTAATGCTCTCCAGGATGGGCTGGCACAGATAACTTGTATCAGAGCCATGAATTAAAACTAAATGACAAGAAATGCATGATAGTATCCTTCAGGAAGTCATCCACCCCTGGTAAATATCTTATTGACAAGCCCCCCCCCCCAAGAGGCTACCCAGTAGTCAGGGACTTGGGGACAAACACAAACAGTAATCTAGCCTTTGACCATCATGTGTCTACAGTAGTGAGGAAATCATTCTATGTTGTGCAACTTATAAACAAAGGTATGGCATCTAGGTCCAAGGAGGTCATTGTTCCACTGTATTCATCATCAGTATACCTGTCAATGAGTACAATGCCACTTTTGGTATGTACCTAACCAAGCACATCTAACAAAGGGATCGTCCACAGAGGTTCCTCGCTAAAACAATACAGGGCATAAATAACATGTCCTGTGCTGACCACCTTAAAGCCCTATCTCTGTATCATGTCTCCTATAGTCTGTCAAGGGGAAATCTATGCCTGGCATAAAAGGCATTGTCAGATTGACCTCCTGCATAACCACACAACAAAGAGCATCAGAATTACCTCTTCTAAAGCCTTAAACTTTGTCTGTGAATTAAATGGAACTAGCTGGAGAGACAGGTATGTATCCAGAGAATACCCCTTCTCTGGAACAGGCTCCCCATCCATGTGAAACAGAGTTCTTCTCTACCACAATTCAAGTGTAACTTTGACAACTGGATGGGGAACAGGAAATTCATCCTTGATTTGGCATCTATGTCTGTAATGGACATAGGCAGCCTGTAAATGGCTCATCTCCCAGGCTTTTGCTTGTAAAATTTTCATCTCCCATGCCCATGCTTTCACTTATCAAGGGTGCCCAACCTTGTCAGAGATGTGGGATGCATGGTTAGGTTTAAATGACTATAAATTGGGAGCTATTATAGAGTTCTCCTCATGACACCAGAAGGGTCTAACACAAATAAATGACTGGTGCAAAAGCCACAGATTAAAACTAAATATGAATAAATACATTACAGTGCCCTTTAGAAAATCATCCACCCAAGCTAATTACTCCATTGATAAAATACCCTGAGTAGTTGACTTGATAGTTAGGGATCTGCTAACATATGTAGACCGTAATCTGCCATTTGACCAACATGTAGCCAAGATACTAGGAAAGTCATTCTATGTCACCCAGCTCATAAGCAAGGGTATGCCATCCAGGTCCAAAGACATTATGGTACCACTCTACTCAGCCTTTATCAGACCCATCATTGAGAATGGTGCCCCCTTTGGCATGTACCTAACCTGGCACTTGCAACAGTTGGAACACCTTCTAAGGTTCCTTACCAGGAGAATCCAGGGTAGGAATACAATGTCCTTCACAGATTGTCTTAAGGTCCTACCTCTGTATTCAGTCTTGTACAGGTTACTGAGAGGTGATCTTTGCCTAGCATGTAAGGCATCCTCAGATCTAGCTCTGATGGATCTCTTGCACATTTGCAAAACAAACATGACCAGAAACACTAGAGCAAAGGACCTGAACTTTGTCTGCAACAATAAATAGGACATATACTGTATGTATCTCAAAGGATCCCAACACTGTGGAATAAGCTCTCATCCATGTGAAGCAGAGTTCATCCCTGACCCTATTCAAACATAACCTTGATCATTGGATGGATATCACAAATTCATACCTGGTCTGGCCCCAATGTCTCTGATGGTCACAGGTCAACAGTAAGTAAATTAACCCCCAACTAACATACCTTCCAACATAACCCATAGCTACCTCCTTACTAACATACCCCACCATATAGGCCTCCAAAGTACTCCAGGACAAAACTGGGTTGAGTTGCATGGCTAGGCTTATAAAGATCGTGGCAGTCATTAACCTAGTATAAACCCAAGGACCTATGAACTACTGCTTTGTATAAAATTATATATGTTTTGATGCTAAATTGTTAAATATAAAATATATACTCCATAAAATAATTAGTACTGTTTTCAGGGGTAGATAGAAATTGGTGTCTTTTTTCAGTGGTATGCACATTTCCCCCAAAACTAAAGTTAAACATCTGATATTTTCCTTTTTACCGCTCTGTAAAGGCAATGTCATCTCTTAGTATTGATTTGCTTTATATTCAGCTTTGTGAACTCTCTCAGTAGTATCATTAAAATCTTTGTGGTGTATTCTCATTGTACTGTTAAAATGACCTTATCCTGTCTGATTTCTAAGGTTCATAGGTAATATAGGTAGGTACTTTGCTAGCTGCCCTTGCAGGCCATTTTAAGCATAGCCAATTTCCCTTTTTGTGCTCAAATTAAACTATTCCATATAGTTAAGGATTGGCATTACCCATCCCGTCGTTGATAATAATATATTACCCTTACTGAGAAAAGTGAGATCGTACCATAGATAATTTGGGGGGACCCATGCATGGGATAAAGCATTTAGGAGCTGCCTCTGTCCATTAGTAGTACATAGGGCAGTCCTGGGGTACATTTTGCTGTTTCCCATCCATAGATCCAAGTTACACTTGAATATGGATAGGGATGAACTTTGTTTTATGTGGATTGGGAGTCTGTTCCAGAGCAGCAGTATAAACAAAATAAAAGTCACACAGTGGTTGCCATAGCAGTACCAGCCCCCTCAGTTCTCCTTCTAGGACATGAATGTATTTGATTGCTGTGTATGGAATTTTACAGACAAAACATGGAAGCAGAAGTCAATCCAAAATGAGAAGAGCTTATTAGAACAGATATTTGTCAAATCATGTATGGTCCTGTCTTGAACTGTCACTAGCAGTGTATCCAAGGGTTCAGTCCTTGGGATAATCCTCTTAGGTGTTTACTTCTCACAGGTCTGTCTGGTCAAAACTATCTTAACTTGCAACATTTACTGTATATACTGTTGATAATCAATATCTTGTTATTGTATTAAAGCCAACAACCTGTAATGTTGTTTACTATTGCTGCAACTTTGTATCTCTATTTATCATGTACATGATGTGGAGCTTTTCTACCCAGCATCCGCTGAACAAGGACCTGCTTCCAGTCGGAATTTCCTGGTAAACAAATGTAAATAAATAAATAAAATAAATAAATAAGGTCAAAACTAATGTGAAGAACGACTGCAAACATGGTGCCATCATAAACTCCCCAGAGGACTCAAAGATCCTCCAAAAAAGGATTGTCCCAAACAGCTAGTGTCAGAATCAGGGAGTAAAACTAAATGCTAAAAAGTGTATAATCATATCCTTCTGCAAGTAAGGCTTCCCTTGTAATTATCACAATGACAACAAACATCTTGAAAATTGATCTCATTATTAGGGATTAGAAAACCTATCTTGATAATGAACTGTCTTTGATCACTGTGTATCTGTTGTTGTAAGGAATTAAAAGGTATTGTGTCCAGCCCCTAGGATGTAATTATTCTACTGTATTCTGCACTCACTAGGCCAAGCATTGAGTAGTATTCCCTTTTGAGTATGCACCTGTCCAAGCACTTGTCACACCTGAAATGATTACGTTTCCTCACTAAAAAAAATCAAGGGCCTAAATTGTAAAAACTATTCTGGCCATCTCAAGGCCTTGTCCATCTGTTCAGTATCTTACAGGCTACTGAGAGGCAACTTACGCCTGGCATATACAGTTTCAACAGATCCTATACTGTCAGACCTTCTACACATTTGCAAGTCCAATGGTATCATAAACACACACTCATTATCTCAATCGCGTTTGCAAAATAAATAGAAAATGTTGAAAGGATAGTTTTGTATCACAGAGAATATCACTTTGATGGAACTGTTTTCCATGTGCATAAAGCAAAATGCTTATCTTACTCTATTCAAATGTAACTTGGACAAACAGATGGGTAACACAAATTCAGTATTGATTTAACACCCCTGTCCCTCATTGGTATGAGATAGGTAAACACAAATTCAGTATTGATTTAACACCCCTGTCCCTCATTGGTATGAGACACATGTAAATGTCCCAACATATAATTGTTTGGCATTTCTTTGGGTAATTCATATGCAAAATATGAGGCCTAAAAAGTATAATTGGAATGTAAGGCTAGGCTTCTTAAGATCCTCACAAATGAATAGCCTTGTACGTACCATGAATGTATGAAGTAAAAAGTGAAAGAACTGTATAAAAATTGAAAATTCCTATTTTGGTTCAATAAAGTTACTATTTTAAACAGCCATTTCTGTCACCTCGTTTCACACTCCCCTACCTAATATTTCTAAAGAAATTTATTTAAACAGCATTTGCCTTAATTTTGCTACAGACTGAAGTGTGCTAGCTTGTACTACATTTAAAGTTTTTTTTATAAGTTTTAACTGCTTTTCTGCAACCCCCCACCAAAAAAAAAGTTTTAAGCTTGTTTCCCACATTTTCTGTAGCTAGTCTAGTTCAAATACAGATCTGCTGTATCCAGGACTGTTTTGTAAGTTTCTGAGCCCCCCAGACCATAGCTCACCACTTTCTGTGTTGGAGGGAAGCCTTCTAGCTTATCAGTGGGAGTGGTAAACACTAGGTAGCCTATCTACCACAGGAGGAGTGGTTTCTGGCCCAGAAATTGTAGTTTATTGGCCGTTTGGGCAGTTTTTTCATCTCTTTCATTTTTCTGGTTTAAAAGTCCATGTTTACGTGGGTTTTCACTTGTTTAAGTTCTGCGGATCCAGTTTTGGCGTCCTGCAGACTACAAGAGCAACAGGAAGGAGATTGAGATACTTTAAGTGTCTTCATTTTGATTTTTTTTATAATTGACTGCTCTCTGCACTTGTTTTTTTGTCGTGTTTAATGTATCTGCATCTATTTAAACTATATTTGCCTTAATATTGCTACACACTCTAGTGTGCTAGCTTGTACTGCATTTAAAGTGTTTTTGCTGCTGTTCTAACTGCTTTTCTTCAAAAAAAAAAAAAAACAAAACAAAAAGTTATAAGCTTGTTTCCCACCTTTCCTGTAACTAGTCTAGTCCAGATACAGATTTGTTGCACCCTGGACTGTTTTGTAAGTTTCTGAGCCTCCCAGACCTTTTTGTGTTGGAGGGAAGCCTTCTAGCTTATCAGTTAGAGTGGTAAGCACTAGGTAGCCTATCTACCACAAGAGGAGTGGTTTCTGGTCCAGAAATTGTAGTTTATTGGCCGTTTGGGCAATTTTCCATCCCTTTCAACTTTCTGGTTTAAAAGCCCGTGTTTGCACACCGTGTAGTGGCACTCATCTGAGGTAAACTATTATACGTGCTCTTCAAATTTCCCCTTAGAATGTGCTTATTTTACTTCTTGCATGTCAATTAGCTTAATCGGCTAGCACTTTAACAGGCTTTTGTACCATTTATTGTAGCACACTTGGTGCTATCAGCACTAGCTGTTCCTACGCAGTAACAGCACCAGTACTTACTAGTTATGACTACCCCTCCTAGTATGATTGTAGGGCAATTTCCTGTGCTTTCTCCTGTTAACCTGGTGCACTTGGGCATTCTGAGACAGTGTGGCAACTGTCTAATGTACACAGACAACCCTCTCCTCTTACCTTCCAACACTCATACCTATGAGAGATGCACTTATATCACCAAACTGGAAGCAGTGCACGCTCCAACCAAGACTGGACTAGATGGTCAAGAGAAGAAGGTCAACGTATGCAACAACCATCACAACCCACACATAGAAACACAAACCATACACTTACCTTCATGGAGGCTCTCAATAAAAATTTACCTAAACAACAGAGACCCCCCCAAGACAGAAACGTACTTGACCACCACAAAACAACACCATCCCCAGAACACATAGCTCACCACCACAATGTGGCCCGCAACTCAAACCTTTAAGGCAAAGCACTTTGCCCAATGTACTAATCATAGGAGACTCAATTGTGAGGCATACTGATGTCCCACTCACTAGGCTGAACAAGGAGAAGGTGACAGTCAGTTGTCTATCAGGTGCCAGGATCTGCCACATAACACATGCACTCAAGTCACTGCACAACAAGTACAAATATGACTCTGTCATTGTCCATGTGGGCGTGAATGACCTGAGACATACCTCCCTGGACTACATGAAAAGAGATGTGACTGAACTCTCAGATTATGTGGCCCAGGCAGGTATGACCCTAACCCTGAGCAGTATTCTACCGTCACTCAGAATGATACCACAGTATGAGCAGAAAATGATTGACTTCAACAATTGGCTACGTTTCTGGTGTCATTCTAAGGAGATCCAGTGTCTGCCTGCCTAGGATGACATGATTGACAGACCTCGATGCTTTGCTAGAGACGGTCTGCATCTGTCACCCCTGGGATTCTGGGTACTGGCTAAGGCTCTTGCCACCCCTATAGTGCCTTTTTAGGCAGTGTTCCAAAGACCAAAATTCTACCAAACAAATGCAATCAGAGGGTCATGCTGCTCAGCGCTAGAAGCCTAACTCTCAAGATGCACTCACTCGGAGCTCTCCTCAAAATGGAGAATGTCGACATCTGTGCTGTAATGGAGACCTGATTTAAAGAAGCAGAAAGCACCCCTGAACTCCCAGGTTACAACTCATTCCATACCTTTCAGCCCTAGAATATGGTTGGAAGCTCCAAAGGCGGTAGTGTCTCCATATTCTTAAAGGATATGCACACCTCTAAACTGGTAGCCCAGCATAATGTATCCAAGATACTTCAGGTACAAGTAACACTGGGTAAGATGGCAATACAAGTCATAGCCTGCTACAGATCCCCAAACATGTCCCTAGACTCTCACTCCAATTTCCTAAGCACCCTGAAATCTATCAAGGTCCAACCCAACACTCTCATATTGGGTGACTTCAACTACCCTTCCATCAACTTGGAAAACTATTCAATTACCAATGTACACGCCCAACACTTTTTGGAATTTATCAGTTCCAATGTCCTGGACCAGCTCATTCTAACCACCACTACAGGAAGCAACATCCTTGACCTGGTTATCACCAACATGGGAGACCATTGCTCCATATCTATAGTCAGTTCCTCCCTGGTTAAATCTGACCACAAACTGATCACCATGGAAATCTCCATCTCACCTACACCCCCAACTAAGGTGACCACCCTGAAAAACTTCTCTAAAGCCGACTTTGGGCTCCTAAAAACAGAGGTGGCTAACTTCTCTGCACCCATACCAATGGGAAATAGCTGAATGACTGTTCAGTCATACACCAGTGCACTGTATGAGCATGTAAACAAATGCATGAACCTTGCCATACCAAACAGAACTAAGACACTCTTCTCCAAAAAATGGAAGCCAATCTGGTGGTCCCCAGCCATCAATAAACTCTACAACAGAAGGAAGAAACTGTTGCAGAAAAAAAATGAAGTCACAAGACTGGAAATTCTCCCTTATCAGCCTCAACAAAAAGCTAAGATCCCTTATCAAATCCTCTAAAGCCAGCTATGAAGACAGAATTGTAGCTGACACCAAAAACAACCACAAAGTCTTCTATAGCTATATCAAAAACCTCAAAGGCAATACCCAGATTTACTCTGAGTTATTGCACAATGGCACCTCCTATACTGAAAACTAAAAACCTCGACCACTGTGTAAGTGAGCAGAAGCACCAGCACTGGAACGTTGAAGTTTTAAAATTTATTCCAAGCGAACAAATAGACTGAGCGCTTTCACCAGCAACCTGGTTTCATCAGAGTCATAGAACACAGGTAAAAACACAGCCTATAAATACCCACTACCTTACCTAATCAACATTAACATAATTAATTAATTGACTAATATTTTAGGGGCACCAAAATGATTTTGGGTAAGGTTCCATCCATTGTTTATGGTAGAGGTAGAAATTTGAAAAACATGTTAGAAAAGGAAAGTGCAGGTTACACAAGGTCTCGTATGAGTAAATGTGGTGCTTGTAAGGGATGTAGGTTCATTGCAGAAGTAGCTTATATTTGTGTGACAGGTTACAAACGTACAATTGCATGTCCTGGGGTGTGTAGTTGTAACACCAAGAACTGTGTTTATATTGCCTCATGTATGTCATGTGATGCTTTTTTATGTAGGCATGACTACACGATGCTTAAAAGAAAGAATTAGAGAACATAACAGCTTGATTAGGAGGAAGGATGAATACAACGCACTTTATTTGCACACCAAGACATGTTTCAGCTTTAACAAATTCTTATTTTTTATTGTTGATAGAGTTAAACCAAACATGAAATGTGATAGTAACAACAGGGTAGCTGTGCTTGAAATGGAGTGGCAGATTAGGTTAAATGCCACGAGGCACCCTGGCCTCAATGAGTATATTTCATTAAAACCTCAATTGAAACATAGAGCCAATATGGTTTAATGTCATTACTGTAAAGCTATACATGAATTCTAGATGTTTATTTTTCTACATTACCTATTATATATATATACTTTTTAGGTGATTGTATTAGCCATGTAGTGAATATGATTTGTTTTTAACAATGTTTATCAACTATAAATTACATATTGTATTGTATTATTTATAGGCATGAATTTATTGTACATTGAATGGGTACTACCACGTATATTTGTTCAGCAGTATACATGTGGTACAACCTTGTCTTGTTGTGTTGCAATTATGTGTGTAGTAGAAGTTTAAGATGTAATTTTAGGTATATAGTATAAGTTAGGCATGGTTAATAATTGTAGACAAGATTGTTTTTGTTCCTTGCTCATTGGTTACAACCTGTAAATTAATTAATCATTTGTACAATATGAGATGATATTGCAATTTTATAGAGTGTAGCACTTTAATGTATTTGATTAATTTTGTTAATTTTAGTCAATGAATTAATTATGTTAATGTTGATTAGGTAAGGTAGTGGGTATTTATAGGCTGTGTTTTTACCTGTGTTGTATGACTCTGATGAAACCAGGTTGCTGGTGAAAGCGCTCAGTCTATTTGTTCGTTTGGAATAAATTTTAAAACTTCAACGTTCCAGTGCTGGTGCTTCTGCTCACTTACACAGTGGTCGAGGTTTTTAGTTTTTTGTTTAGAGTGTGAACCTCCTATACTGAGCCAACAGATATAGCCAACATACTGGCCAACAGATTCAGTGCCAAATTTACCCCTCTTCCCCCCAAGGGCCCTATCACAATACCAGATGAAAGTCTGGTATCCACCATTTCTGCAGCACAGGTAAAAGTTGCATTATCCAAAGCCAAGAATACAGCATTCATGGGACCTAATAATATCCCTGGCTGTGTCCTACATGAGCTACAAAACGAACTGGCACCACATCTGTGTGCCCTGTTCAATCACAGCCTTACCTCAGGCTATGTCCCTAATAAATGGCACACTGCTACAGTCATCCCACTTCATAAAGGGGGAGCAACTATAGACCCTGGGAACTATTGCCCCATTAGCCTGATGAGTCTGATATGCAAAGCTATGGCGCACGTCATCATGGACCTGCTTAACAAAGATGAAGGCAATCTTCAAACTCTTGACCCCACACAGTTTGTTGTGTCAAGGGGAGATCCTGCCTGATGAACCTGGTTGACTTCTTCGGGGCAGTCACCAAGGCTGTAGATGAGGATAAGGCAGTGCATATAGCCTACCTTGACCTGGCCAAGGCCTTTGATACCATTCCCCATTCAGGTATCATTGATAAACTCACCAAACTACGCATCAGTCCTTACATCACTAGGTGGGTTGCAAATTGGCTCAAAGACAGGACCCACAGAGTGAAAGTTGCAGATTCCAAGTCAGACTGTCGACCAGTCATGAGTGGAGTCCCACAGGGCACGGTCCTGGGCCATCTCCTGCTTGGCATCTACTTCTCAGACATACAGGCCAACAGAGAAGGACTTTGGCTGATCAAGTTCACTGATGACTGCAAGCTAGGAGCCATTATCAACTCCTCAAGTGATGCAGACATCCTACAAAAGGGCCTCTCTGAGACCAATGACTGGTATCAGAACCATGGCCTGAAGCTTAATGCCAAAAAAGGCATTATCATCCCCTTTGGAAAAAACTCAGTTCCTACAAATTACCATGTTGACTGAGCCCACTGAACACTGAAGGGGCCATAAGAGATTTGGGCACCCAGGTCGACAGTCACCTCACCTTCAACCACCACAATTACACTGGTCAGAAAGTCTTTCTACATGGCACATCTTATAACCAAAGGTTTTGCATCCAGGAAGAAAGAGGTCATCATTCCTCTACTCATCCCTCATTAGACCAGTCATCGAATATAACACCCCATTTGGCATGTACCTGATCAGACACCTACAACAGCTGGAGAGGCCACAAAAGTACCTCACAAAAAGGATTCTAGGCCTTAAACACATCCTATATGGACAGACTCAAGAAATTTCAGCTGTTCTCAGTCTCTTATCATCTACTTAGAGGTGATCTCTGCTTGACTTCCAAAGCCGTGTCCAACTCAGCCCTACTTGAAATGCTACACCTAAAGAAATCCCAATCCCCCCATGCCACACACTCCAGAGATCACAACGTCATTACCACAATTAAATGAACATGCTGGAGGGACAGGTTCATCTCCCAAAGACTGCCCATACTCTGGAATAAGCTTCCCATTCATGTGAAGCAGAGCAACTCACTGTCCCTCTTCAAGACAAATCTTAACGAGTGGATGAGTAACAGAAAGTTCACACCAGGCATCATTCCAGTTACCCTACTGGATATGGGCACTGTGAACTAACATCGGGTGGCACAGTGCCTGGGCAATTTTTTTGGGCTAGGCTTGTAAAGGCTCCAGGGCCATTAGCCTAGTACACACCTATGAACCTATGATTCTATAAGAATCCATTTTCTTATCTCAAAGTGTCTTAAGCATACAGTGTCATGACTAGTAGTAAACTGACTTTATCTATAATGGTGACCAGTGGTAGTATATACACCTTCAGAAAAAAACATAACCTGGAAAATGCAAGCATTACCCTTATAAGAAGACACTGTAAGCTAAAACATCAGGGAAATTTTTATCCTCTTATTTAAAATAATGCTTTGGATTATTATTTTTTCAGTTATATATTGTTAAGGACAGTATCAGCAGTGTAAGATCAGTGCTGGCTTGTAACTGAAAGGGCTGTAGACTACTGGAAATAAGCTGGAAATAACTGGAAGAAACTGGAATAAATGTCTATCTTTTAATTACCCAGAACTATGCTGAGAAAAGTACCAGTCTCTCCTTTACTTGCCAGTTCCTGGCTTATTATTTAGTAGCATCATACAGTGGAGGTAGAAGTCAACAATATCCATATAAAATCATACCGTCTCAACAGTGCTGATAAACTGAAATAGACTGAATTACAATGTCCATAGCATCCGCACTCATTATACTGTCCTTAAATTCTGTACTCAGTCCTATTCCTTCTGCGCTCAGTCTTGAGTGTCTGTACCAAACTTCTGTGGACTGGACTGCTGTGACTTTCTGTGTATCAGTCCGAACTAACTTACTGACTTTTGTGTCTGAAGTATCTCTCCTAATAATATAAAAACCCTGCAAATTTCCTTCAAGTTCTGCACACCTTTTTAACCTTGGTTCCCAAGTCTCGTACATTCCAAACAAGATCTTTGTACTCGATGTACTGCACATTCTGTTGGCACATTTTGTTCTTATCAGTATTCTTGACTTGAAGGTTATTCATTTGTGCTGAAACATTCCTTTCTATTAAAACTGCATTCACTGAAACTTCATGTAAAATATAAAATGAAGATATGGGCTTGCTTTACTATGGCTGCATTTCTGTGTCTAAGCAAAGAGAATACCATATTTATGTCTACCAAACTGCAGTTTAGTGAAACCTGATCTTAAAGTATCACAACTGATAGAAGGGAGCTTATTTTAATATCTAATCCTAAGACTAGTATGCAGTACCAGAACAGCACCTCCAATGCTTCAGTGAGATGACATTATTTCAGACATGGGTGTAGCCAGGACAATGACATGTAATACAAATTAATTTTTAAGGTGACAACATTTTGGCCAGGAGAAAGCCATTAAATGCCCAGGCTTCAAACATATGAATAAATTAACATTACAAATGAGTCACAGAAAAGTGATAACTATATCCTGGTAACTGTGACCAGGTGATATGTGCATGTTTGTTATATTACTTCTTCGTCTTCTTCTTTCAGCTTTTCCCAGTTAGGGGTCACCACAGTGGATTACCTGTCCACTCATGATTGGCAGTGGAGTTTTTACGGTGTCCAGTTGCCAGCCCAGCACCCAACCATCCACAGAAGGCACATACATGTGTGCACTCACGCCTGGGGCCAGTTTAGAGTGTCCAATCCACCTACAGCATGTCTTTGGGATGTGGGAGGAAACCGGGCACCCAGAGGAAACCCACGCAACCACAGGGAGGACATGCAGACTCTGCACAGAAGGCACCCCAGCCGAGGATTGAACTGGAGAACCTCTTGCTGTGAGGCGGTGATTGTTATATTACTACTGTCCAGTTTTTTTGTGTCTTTTGGCTTTTCCCGGTTAGAGATCGCCACAGCAGAACTCCGGTCTGCTAATGATTGGCAGTTGATTTTTACGTACCGGCTTGCCAGGCCTGACGCACAACCTTCAACAAAGGTACGCCCATTCATGCATGTCTCCACGCAGAAGACACTCTAGCTGAGAATCGAACCGAACAGCGTCTTACTGTGAGGCTACAACGCTACCGCAGCACCTCCCCGCGGGTTCTATATTACTACTGTCCAGTAAAAAGGCTTATTATGTAGTCATTTTAGTACAAAGGCTGCATCATTAATTCTATATTTAGCACATGTACCATAAGAAGGAGAACAGTTATCCTATGCCTAGACAGGGGAGTTAATATACAATTCCAAAAAGTCCTGGGTAACTCTTGTCTTTCAATTATAACATCACCACCCAAACTCTCAACCTCTCAGTGCAAGAAATCTGGACAAAGACTGACAAAATGGGGGGACAAAGGCCCAAAAATAGAGACATATTTTAAATATTACTCTTATAAGCTTAGAAAGTTGCTAGAGTAACAGGGTTTGTTTTAACATACATCTTCTGAAGGATTTTAAGTCTGAAACTCAAATTTATGTCATCATTTAGTGACTTAATTCCTCAGATCATCCCAGTAATTTGTCAGAAAAACACAGATTTTATGAGGAACAGACCAAAAATATGAGCCAAAATCTGGACATTCTGTGAAAATCTGTACAGTTGAGACGCCCATCTGTGACTAGAACCCACACCCTTCATATTCAAAGGCAGATATGGAACCAAATATGCCCCAGTGGTATCTAAGGTTTTTGTAGAAATCAGGTTTCATGCAAATATAAGTGAAAGACATTTACACAAGAAATTTTATCGAGATAAGAAAGACACAACGTATTTGGTTTCTTGGTCTGTGACTGTTTTGTCAAAACTCATTTATAAGGGATCAGCTAGCCAAACAGATCTTTACCAAAACTAGAATGTGATGTTAGATGTCTGGTGACCATACTTCAAAATTGAATTTTTGCAGAATGCCCCTCATTTTGCTCAATAGTATTGCATGGACTTTTGCAAGACTTGTGATTTTCTGGTAAAACACTGAGGACTGCAGTCAGTCAGTACTGCCAGACATTAAAGTTACATATTTCTTATTGAACAGAAAACACATGCTGTTGCAAAATGTGATGTTCTATTAACTTTTTGTAAGTGAATTTGAGTAATATTTAAAATTGTCCCTTATGATGGGCATTGTTCTCCCCATTATTTTTGACTTTATTAAGAATTCATGAGTAAAGAAGGTGAGAGGTAAGCTGGTGACCTTGGAGTTAATAATTTTGGAGAGGGGTACAGGGATGTTTCTCCCTGCATTGTAGCTGCAGGGAGCTCTGTCCCCTTATAAAAAGTATCATTGAAGTTCCATTTGGTCAGCTCACTCCAACTAAAGTAACATTAATCAGTCATTGGTTAAGCCACCCACATCAGTGACATAATGTTAGACAAGTTTGTGCTAATTTCAAGCATATGTGATCTGGGTAGTTAAGTAATTGGATAAGGGGCATTCCAGCTTCCTGAAACAAACACACAGCTACCCTCAGTGTTAGCAGTTTCATAAATGGCATATTCCACTTCTGAACTTCATGTAAACTTTGTGAATAATTTATTTTATGGAATTTCCCTGTATCTGTTTGGAAGTGATCACTGTTTTTTGTACACTAATGAAAAGAAAGGTCATGGGATAGCTTGAGGTAGCCTTAATACAGATAAGTCATAGCTACAAAAATGATATCAAATTTATTTTTCTACAGTAAAACAAGAGAAGGCTTTGTACACGTGTTCTTTGACAAAAGTTGTTTATATGGCCACTGAAAAATTGTCTGTAGCTGTGACATGTCAAGACATGTGATAAGTCATGTGTAAAATCTTACAGTACTGGGAAACGTAACATTTGAATCTTTGCCATTTTATAATTGCAGAAGCAAGATATTATACACTGATATCTGACAAATAATACTGAAATATACTAAGAACATTTGAGCTCATTGCAAAATTATAAATTCTTGGCATTAACTGTATGGAAATTCATCAAGCATCCTGCAGTCATTAAAATATTTAATCACATTACAGACTTTATATGTTTCAGTATATGAATTCTTTCTCAATAGCAGTTGCTGCTTTGTAACATGATAGTCTCACAGTTGGCTTAGCAACCATCATTAACTAAACTGTACAGTAATTATCAGAATGGGTTGACCTGCATCATGTAACAAAGACAACAAAACAAAGCTGTTGTTCTCATATAAGTCTGTAGTGGGTTTGCTTTACTCATTCTTACAAACTCCCTTTTAGTTCACCAGGCATATGATTCATTCACTAAAAGATCACCATAAATGCACTTGGCAGTCCTTATAATAAAATATATAATTTTAATAGTAAGTACAAAAGAACAGAAAGAAGCATCATAAAAATGCAGAGAAAGTGAAAAGGGAGAATCTTTGAAGAGTCATGTAAATTAACTACCTAGAACATCAATAGACTTTCAGCTTTTCCCGGTTAGGGGTTGTCACAGTGGAATCCGATACGCTCATGATTGGCAGTGGATTTTTACGGTGCCGAGTTGCCAGCCCGACACCCAACCTTCAATGAAGGCACGCCCATTCACGCTCGCACCTACCTGCATGTCTTTAACATCACTCGCCCGCTGGGAGGACATGCAGACTCCACACAAAAGGCACTCCAGCCAAGAATCGAACGGGAGAACCTCTTGCTGTGAGGCAACAACGCTAACTGCTGCACCGCCGCGGCTACCTAGAGACCTTTCACAAAATAAAATGCCTCTGATGAGGTGCACCAAGCATGATTATTGTAGCCTAACAAAATATGCAAACATTAAAGCTTAATACAAATGTATGAACATATTAAAACAGTAAAATAAAACACAGGGGTTGCCATAATGGTTAAAGGTGTTTACCTTACAAACACAAGGCACATGGTTTGATTCTAACCTTCAAGATGCATGGCTAGGCTTAGAAAATGCCTCTGGGATTGTTAGACTAGTAATTTCATATAAACCTATGAATTTATTGGAAAAAGGAAACAACTTTATTATAGCTCTCTTTTATGTCGATCGAGTGACAGAGACATCATTAAACAAATAATTCACTAAAACATTCTATAAATACCAAAATGTGAATCATGTAATACATACAATACCAGTCACTATCAAGTAAAAGTATAACTCATTGCCCTCTTCCTAAATAATCTTAATCTTAACTGGCATCAGTTAAAACAAATAGTTATTTTTAATAATGTCACTAAAAACTGTGGACAAAAAAAAATAACTGCATGTAAATGAGTTAAATAACAGATACAGTTGTGAAGCCTTATCTGCTCAACATGTAATTGAATACATAACCTTTGTGAAACCTTATTGACAGAATATGTAAGTGAATGCACAGCCTTTGTGAAACATTATATACATAATACGTAGGTGAATGCATTGCCATTGTAAAACCGCATATACTTAATATGTAAATGAATGCATTGCCTTTTTGAAACCTTATATTCAGTATATGTTGGTAAATGCATAACCTAAAATGTGAATAGGAAGAGTGAAACAATGAGAATGTACATAAATAAAACCCAGAGAATGGGGATGGTGATAAAGGGAGTAACAGGCTGGGAAAAGTGAACTCGGGTTTAAAATACTGTGTGTAATTATTTATTAATTTGTATTGGGGGGTGTAGTTGCATTTAGCTGCCACCGTAGCTGTTTGAGTTCTAAGATTCTATCCAGGCATCCTCCACCAGAATCTAGTCTTGCATGCTAAATGACATGATAAAAATGCAAACTTTTTAAAATGAGAACCATTTAGTAGTATACTTCTAAAGGATAGGATTACACTTTTGGACCTTTTTGCAAGCAAACGCTCATTAATAGCTGTTACAGCTTCCTTGCAGTTTTACGTACATAGAAATCTATTGCATCTTGAATTCTCTGACACACAAACAAGTCCATTATAATTGCAGTTATAATGTTTCCTTGAACCAAATGTCCTAGTCATATGACTGAGGCTGAGTAAGGGTGCTTGTTAATACCTTTACAATAATGACAAAATCCATATGAGTACATCCCTTTTGGTTTATAATAAGTGAATATCCCTAGAGGATTAGACTTTTTCTACTAAGTGCAACCAGTTGTGTCCACTTTTGTTAATAAATCTAGCCTTCTCTCCAAAAGTCTTCATATATTAATATTACCTCATAATACTCTTAAATTCCTAGATATAATTTCTCTTGTTAAAAGAATCCACAATAAAAATAAAGGCATAGTTCAAATCTGTATTGTCATCAACACCCAAAGATCTGCAGAGTGACTGAACTATGCTGGTGCAAAGGATCATGTTTGGATGCTAAATGAAGTATTTTAGATGGAGAAAGAAGGCAGGGTACCAGCAGAAGTGAATGGGGATGACTGTGGCAGGTAAGCAGATGGGAAGATGGACACAGAGAGAGAAAAGACAGGAGGAGCTGACATGGTACAGAGTCTGCAAAGACTGTCCTCAGGATTATTCAAATTGTTATCTGGGTTCCTATAGGACCCCCTCACATATCTGTTCTACAGATGCCTGAAACAAAAGAAAGTATCAAAAGATTTGAGAAATGCCACAGTCATTAGATTACACAAGTGAGGATCCATAAGCCTTTGTAGGATTTATAGGACTTTTATCCAGGCCACAGTTGATAGAAAGGTCATAGAAAAATATCGGTGGAAGGTTAACTAGGTTCCTAGACTATCCAAAAATGCACAAAATTGAATCTAAGCACTACAGTGGAGTTGATGGCATGCAAACAATAGTTGTTCAAAAGAAATACTGGAAAACTTGGATTTCTTTGTAATAAAGCTATGTACTCAGTATCACAAAGAAACACAGCTAGCAGTTTAGTTTCTTACACTATTTGACACTTCATCAGACCTGGCACTGCTGTACGTTATTTTCAGGTTCATAGAGGTTAACAGTCATCAAAATAATTGTCAGCACATATCCTTGGACAAACTTCTTGTGAGACTATCATGATCCAGTTCTTTCGCTGGGTAAAAGGAAGACAACAGAGGGAAAACTGTTAGATGTAGTCAACCTTAACCATAGCAAGACCTCTGATAACCTTCAAGGGAGGTTCTGGGGAAGCAAAGGGGGGGGGGTGGTAGAAATGTTAATTAAAGGGGTAGGAAAATAACTGGTGGGTAGGTTACACAGGGTGATAGCAATGGGGGAAGATGACTGAAGAAAGAGAGGTAACGGTGTGCCACATGGGTTAGATCCTGCCCTTGAAATATTCAGTTTATACACATCACGTTTTGCACTGGAAGAACAGACTAATCCTCCCTGTGAATGACATTATTAGAAGAGATGAAGAAGACAACCTAAAGAGAAACTTGGGGAAATGAGAAACATTAGTATCAGACAGTTACTGAGGTTTAATGTTGATGTTTGCAAGGCGCTGTATCTCAGGGAAAAATAATACAGGAGAAAAATATGAGCCAGTTGGAGATATAGACTGCCCTTGAAATATTCAGTTTATACACATCACGTTTTGCACTGGAAGAACAGACTAATCCTCCCTGTGAATGACATTATTAGAAGAGATGAAGAAGACAACCTAAAGAGAAACTTGGGGAAATGAGAAACATTAGTATCAGACAGTTACTGAGGTTTAATGTTGATGTTTGCAAGGCGCTGTATCTCAGGGAAAAATAATACAGGAGAAAAATATGAGCCAGTTGGAGATATAGACTTAAACTACACGCAACAAGTCAGGAAAATGACTTAGTTATAATTATCAAATCCACAAAAGCAGCCAAAAAGAACGCTAAATCGCAAAACAAACTCCAAAAGTAAAAAGTGTTGACAGACACAGCACAAAGGTAAAACCAGGATTTATTCCAGACACGAATCACTCCAAAATTCCACCACAAGTGAGCGCTTTCATCTCCTAACATCGGAGATTTCTTCAGACTGGTGGTGAAGCAAAAGCAATACTCTTGTATATCATTCTAAAATCAATTAAAACATCAATTGAAACATAATTAACCCATAAATTGGAATTAGTTAATTAAAAAGACAAGAATACTAAAGCTAATGCTTAAGCCCCTTTCTTTTTAGATACATAATGAATTCTTCTCTATTGTTTAGTCCAGGGTAAAAACATGCATTTAATCTGACTTGCCAGCAGTATTCAAGCCAGCCCAACTCTTCTTCAATGTCAATATTTATAACTTTGGGATGAATTGCATCAATAACTAAGCATTTAAAATTATTTTTGCATTTGCTATCTATATAATGTTTAGCCATTGCATTTTTTGCATCCCCTCTACCTATTGCATAGTGATGCTCATACATCCTTCTATATAATTCTCTACTTGTTCTACCAATATAGAAGCACATGCATTCTAAACATACTAATAAATAAACTACATTTTTGGACTTACAAGTAAATTTGCCCGGAACCTTAACTATAGTCTAACAAACGATGAAGACATTTTTTATAAAGAAGCAAATAGTTTTTGTAAAAAGATGAGTAATAGAGGATATCCTGAACATATGTTAAATAAAATTATGAATGAAGAAGTTCTTAAAAGAAACAATGTGATGATAGATGAAGCCCATACAGAACATAGTATGGACTTCACGACAGCTTTATCAGTACAAAATAGCATTGATTCTTATGAGATCAAGAACATCATTAGAAATAATTGGGCCATCTTCAAAGGTAATAGGGATCCCCTACAGAAACTAGGAGAAGAACCCAGATTTGTGCAGAAGAGAGCTAAGAATTTTAAAGATTTTTTTCAAACTAAGTTAAATAAATGTAAGGTAATGGAAGAAAGAAAAGGCATGTTTAAATGTTTCAATTGTAATTATTGTCAATTTTTATAAACAGAAAGTAATGAAATATTATTAGGAAAAACTAACCCGAAACCTTAAAACTAGCCCAAGAGACAATGGGAGGATATACATATATCTCCCAAATATGCAACAAAATCTAGAAGATTTAGGATCTTTGCCTGCAAGTGTTTGCATAGGTATTTTTATACCCCAAGTAGACGCCAAAGATTTTTTCCTCAGGTGGATAACAAATGCTGGAGGTGTGATGGGCAAGAAACAGGTAGCTGGGAACATATTTTTTGGAAGTGCAATGAGCTGGCAGACTTTTGGGATTTCCTGCAGACTGCTCTGTCAGAGATGCTGGGTGAGCAGATTGGATTGACTGGGGAGATGATTTTTTTTTGAGTTATGCTACAGAATCGGAATTGCCTAGACATAGTAAAGCCTTGCTGACTCTAATTCTGATGGCTGCCAAAAAAGCAATTACTAGAAAATGGAAATCAAAGTCTAGACCAACTTTACTAGAAGCAGTAAATATAGTAAGAATGATAAAACAACTGGAATTGGGATCTTTAGAAAAGGGAAGGAGCAAACCACATAGGAAAAAATGGGAATTGTGGGAACAATATATACAGAGCGGGAATGAGATTTAAGAGGCAGGATTTGAATGAGCCATATAATGCTTAACTAACAATAACTGGATGGTTTATAAGGGATGTATAATGTTTAAATTATCAAGATATAGAACGTAAAGGAGTCACCACGAAAAAATAGTCTCCGTTGTAAATGTTGCAAAGTATTTAATAGACTAAATCACAATAGATAAAAATACAATGAATAAGCGCTTTCGCATAGCGGAGCTATGCTTCCTCAGATAATTACATTTCAAACATAATAGCCGCTTGTTTAAATAGAGTAAAAGCAGAGTAAAACCATACATTTGGGCGGGAACATTAAACAATCAATCAATTAAGCCCGTAACCGGGGTTACCGGTAAACCATTTACAAAGGCTCAAACATCAATGCTTTAAACGATGTATAAAAAATGAAGAATAACCTCATATTTCACAAAACATAAAAACCTTAAAAACAGTTTTCAATTGTTATGCATATAACACATACCGTAAGCTGCTTAAACACATCTGAAACTCGAACATATTAGACAGCGTTACTGTAGTAATCATCAAGCTATCTCCTCATGTACACAACGGAGTACTGCTAGACTAGAGCATTAGGATACACTTCTGAAAAGATCCCACAGAAAGTCGCTCACAGCGGTACAACTAACCGCATCCCACTCACAGTAATACTTGCTGGCATGAACCATAGACCCGTCACTGAACATTAACATGTCTCAAAAAAACAAATTCAAAAATTATTTAAACACAGCAGGTCACCTACCTGCATCTTAGTGGACTAGCTAGACTTACATAGGTCTCATACCATTTAAACCTCATCAGGAATTTTTTCGGCTTATAGTGACAGTAAAACTGGTGTTGTCACACAACCAGTTAAGGAGAGATTGATAGTCTGTATAGTAAAAAGGATATTGAAACTACTAGCAAAGCATATAGGCTACTGACATAAAGTGAAGTTAACCTACTGAACAATAAAACCATTTTGCGAAAAGCCATTCACAGAACATCGTTCATAAAAAAGAGAGAAAATTCTCTGAACCACAGCTCGTAGGAGATAATAACGTACAAGCGGTAGTAAGCCGCAGAGACTCGTCTCTGCTGTCTGTTAAAAACAAGACACAACTCACCGGAACATTATGTAGAAATAATATCCTCAGGCTAACTTCAGTGCCAAACATCAAACAACAAAAAACAAAAGGACATCAGGAGTATGTGTGAAACCAACAGCTACAGGACATGACGTAGAAAGTAAACATGCCAACCGACAACTGCTATGTATAGCAGGTAGAGCACATTTTCAACCGCAATTATAATGCATCAATAATATTCAGCGCAGAGAATACAGAAAATAAATATTCCTATTGCTTTAAAAAGTATGAAGTGCACAGAAAATAATAATAGCCTTCATATAAAAAACATCAGACCAACTACTTGCAATTACTGAAAAGACATATCACTGAACAAATGTAAAACATAAACGCACAGCGTAACACTGAACAAATGTAAAGCATAAACACACAGCATGAAATGCCTCCCAGCACAACCATAACGAACAGCAACACTGAGGTGTCATACATATAAACATCCCATTCTTAGGATGGAAAGGTGCAGGGCATATACATTTAGTGTAAAGCCCTTAATCATATATAGAAGCTCAGTCTGACAATACAGCAGATAGTAACACATCCTCAATGGGGAACGTCAAAAAACTGCCCAAAGATTCATAAAACCATGTAATGTTTACCATCTAGCTAAACAACCATGAAAAACTGGGCAGGAGTGAGGAAAATAAAATAGAAGAATAGAAGAGAAAAAAGTCTACTAACTCAAAGCAGTATATTCATGCTGGAACTACTGCAACTCTCTCAGTATTTAATAATCTTTGCCCAATATTAAACTCACATATAGTGAGACCTTTCATAGGTGGCCATCATCCTAAGGTGTATGTCATGTAAAACCACCTTAAGATGTTAGAACTAAATCTCTATGACCATACATCTTATATTCATGCTGTCAGTATGGAAAATATCAATGTTAGTCTGATTAGGATGATAAAGAACTTAGAAATCAAAATACCTAACAGGCGAAGTTGTTCCAACTCAAATCCTAATGGCTGGTTTACCAAATTTACAAGGGTCTACTATTTAAAATGGGTTTTAAAGATAAACACTGATTTAATCCTGGGGCAGATTGAGCTCTCAGCACAAGTATCCACTTGAGCTCCAAACATGCTAGATCATTCACTGCATCTCCTCCTCTTGGATTCTCCCTCAATACTTGCAACACCTTGAACGTGAAATAATGGGAATCATGATCAATAATGTGTTTCGCAAGTGCATTTTGGTCATTTCTTTTCCTGATGTCATAGAGATGGTTATATAACCTATCTCTAAGTCTCCTTTTAGTGAGTCCCACGTAAAACGCAGGACAACGTGCACACGTAGCCAAATAAACCAAGTTTGTAGTATTACAATTATAAGGATGTTTCGGATGGAACACGTATAGACCATAAGGATGTTCAAAAGATTGTTCCATGGAGATGTGGGAGCACATGTGGCATCTCCCACAGGGAAATGTGCCTTTCTTATTAGGTGTCAAAACCTTGCTGAGGTGATTGTACTTATCTATACATAGTATTTGTTTAAGATTACTGCTGTTCCTGTAGCTGAAGGTCGGACGACTACCAGCTATCTGTGTAGTGCTTGGATCCATATTTAAAATGTTCCAGTTTTTCCTAATTATGTTTTGAATATTAGACACATCACTCGTGTATTTAAGTGTGAAAGATACAGTAGCAGAGTTAACATGTCTTCTCTTGTTACTACGTAGTGGTCCATATGAATTGTGCACAGGGGCATGCACTGTGGTAGGTGTACCTAATACCTTCTGTCTACAGTCTCTTAGCAATCTGTTGTTATAGCCTCTATTTCTAAGGAGTTGCTCTAAAAAGGTTACTTCTTTTAAGCAGTCGACTTCATCAGTACATATCCTGGATAATCTGTTCAACTGACTGATTACAATACCTGAGAAAGTGTGTCTGGGGTGCATGCTTTCGAATCTAAGGAGAGAATTCTTCCATGTGGGTTTTCTAAATAATGTTGTAGTGATGTTGCCACTTGTGCTGAACTTTAGGGTTAAATCTAAAAAATTAACCTCTGAGCTCGAGGTTTCAACAGTGAACTTGAGAAAAGAGCTCATAGATTCTACATCTCTAACAAACTTAACACACTCACTGTGACTACCTTCCCATATAAAGAGTACATCATCTACAAACCTCTTGTAAAATTTAACATTACTAAACTGATTGTGCTTGAATAAATGATTACTCTCCCATTGAAAAACCATCAAATTAGCATAGCTGTTGGCGCAGGGGGTGCCCATGGCAACCCCCCACTTTTGCAAATAGATGTTATCTTTAAACAGAAAGACATTGTTATTAAGTACTAACTCAAGTAAATAATTAATCAGTATCTGTCTATTATTTGTGTATTGAGACCTACAGTGCAGCAACTCACTAATGGCTTGTTGTCCCTGATCATTAGGTATACTCGTAAAGAGACTAACCACATCCATAGTTACCAGAAGGTAATTAGATACATTTTCGTCAAGTTTAAAGTTTTTCAAAGACTCAGTCAACTGGTAGGAGTCTGATAATATACTGGGAATGTCATTCACAAGCGGTCTCAACATACATTCTAGAAAGGAGGATATAGTGTAAGTACACCAACACTCACTTGCCACTATTGGTCTCATGGGTACAGGAATAGTATTTTTGTGAATCTTGGGCAAACCTTTTATGACTGGTAGTGTAGGGTATTCAACCATAAAGTATTCATATATTTCACAACTGATTTGCCCACAGAGTAATAGGTCATACAAATCTGCTTGCATTCTTTTCACTAAACTATCCACAAAGGTCTTGGATACTACAGAATACGTATTAGTATCCGCTAGCATATCTGTCATGGTGGTATCATACTCAACAGTGTTGAGAACGACCACCGCCCCACCTTTGTCTGCAGGTTTGATAGTTAAAGCAGGATTACTTCTCAGTTGTTTAAGTGATTGCTGTTCTAACTCTGTCAGATTAAAAAATTTGCATCTTTTCTGCTTTTTAGCAAAGTAGTCATAAATATCCTTCTCACACATTTTGCAGAAACATTCCACATCATGTGGGATAGGTGGCATGTAATTACTCTTACGTTTAAAAAACTGTGTGACAGCTTCAGTTCTAACAGCAGAACTATCTTTAAAAAACAATTTTAAGGCCAAATTGCGGCAAAATAATCTGAGATCTACTAAAGTCTCATTCAAGCTACTAAGCTGAGAGGGTATGAAATTTAAACCCTTATTAAGGAGTGAAACTGCAGAGTCAGATAATGAAAAGTCAGAAAGGTTACAGACTAAATCATTCAATTCCTTTGTTTCCTCGACTGGCCATATCTTTCTTCTGACCCCTTCCTCTTGCGGGGCCCCCTGCTGTTGGAGCGGCCTCTCCATGCCGTCTGTTGTTTGACGGGAAAAGGTAAAAAAAGGTTAGATGTATTAGCTGTGTCTTTTGGCCTGGCTCCAGGAGCCTTGTGGGCTTTGTCCGCTTGTTGATTAGGAAGGGGTGTATGGCTAAGAAGATTCCCACTCACAGGACTAATATCCTGTGCTGATGTAGCTGGAATGACATTAAGTTGAGAGCTATCATTGGGGACAAAGTGTGTAACATCAGCTTCTACTGTGGTGGAATGCATAGAGGTGGTTTGTGAAGCCACCCCATTATTTGACCCAGCTGGAGAACGAGTAGTTCTAGGCCAAACAAATATCTGACCATTAGCAAAGTCATTGGAATCTCTAAGAAGTTTTCTCTGTTTCACTTGCCTAAGTCTCTCACTGAATAAATGTACTTGAGAGCGTATATTGTCTAGCCTCTGCTGGAAATAGGTTGTATTGTATGAGTCATTAAAATGACGTTGTTGTAAATCAACTTTATTTCTGAGCTCCGTCTCCAATGTTTAAATTATAGTTGATTCAATGCTGCCTGTGATGTAAACTGCTTATAACTAAAGTGATATAATTTTGTATGTTTTTCATTTATATAAATGTAAGATTGTCTTTGTCATATGTGTAAATTTAATAAATATGTTTGGAAAAAAAAACTAGCCCAAAGCCACTTTGCAAAAAAAAAACAAAAAAAAAACGTATAGTTGCATTATTATGTATGTGCTTTGTACATGTTTAGATGGAGCACAGCTGATCATGTACAGTGTTACAGAGAAATAATTCATTAAGCTTTTTTGGATGATTTTTGTTTGGTCAAATATCTCATTGAATGAAATATGGACGCAACATCTTAGAGCATATACACATAGAGGTGAAGGCATTTTAAAAACAAGTGAGTGAATGCCAAAGTAAAATTAGAACATGGAAAGAGTGAAATATCTGAATGTTTCCTCCTGTGAGAAAACCAAAATAGTTCAGTTAACTGTCGACAAATAAAGACAGTGGCTAGGATTCAGAAAGGGATACCCTTAGTGGTAATCCATACCATGGGAGTGACTAATACTAATTGGCCTTGTGCCTGCCCCTGTAAATGCCTGCATTACTAATTTATGCTGCCAAGCAATTCAGAGAATCACTTGGCAGCATAAATTAGCATGACTAACCATGAAAATGATATCTCCCAAATTCTGTTATCACCCAATTTAGTCAATTGGGGAGGACAGAGAAGAGGTACTGATGGTGCAAGTGTATGTATGTGTGTGGTAGTGTGTGTACATGTCTGCACTGGTATGACTAGACTAGGATGATGTGTGTGCATATGTATGCATGTGGTAGTGTGTGTCCATGTCTGCAGTGGTATGACTGGACTAGGATGGTGTGTGTGTGTGTGTGTGTGTGTGTGTGTGTGTGTGTGTGTGTGTGTGTGTGTGTGGTAGCATGTGTCCATGTCTGCATTGGTATGAATGGACTAGGATAATGTCTGGGTGTGTATGTTTATGGCAGTGTGTACATGTCTGCAGTGGTATGGCTGGACTAGGATGATGTGTGCGTATGTATGTATGTGTGTTGTAGTGTGTGTGTGTGTGTGTGTGTGTGTGTGTGTGTGTACATGTCTGCAGTGGTATGACTGGACTAGGATGATTGTGTGTGTGCGGTATTGTGTATACATGTCTGTAGTGGTATGACTGAACTAGGATGGTGTGTGTTTGTGTGTGTGTATGTGTGGTAATGTGTGTACATGTCTGCTGTGGTATGACTGGACCAGGATGATGTGTGTGTGTGTGTGTGTGTGTGTGTGTGTGTGTGTGTGTGTGTGTGTGTGCATGAATGTCTGAATATGTGTGAGTGAGTGTGTGTGTGTGTGTGTGTGTGTGTGTGTGTGTGTGTGTGTGTGTGTGTGTGTGTGTGTGTGTGTGTGTGTGTGTGTGTGTGTGTAGGGGGTGCCTGTGCCAACAAGATGCACGGGCTGCCAGGAATAATTACCACCACAAAGTGATTTTTTCATGAGTACTAAAAGGGTGCAATTCAGAGGCATGCAAATTAACTGATAAGGTATTCCTCACCGAAGCTAAAGATGTCTCTAATTCACAATTCCAGAACTGGGTTAACTGTTGTATTTGTGGTAGGCAGTTTATACAACCATGGACTCATCTTTTTTGAATCCTAGCCAGAGAAGTCTTACTACTAATAACCTATAAAATGTGATTTATTTAGCCAAATGTATATTCAAAGTTTTCCACTGCCATAGATAAAGATTGTTTATCATACGTAAGGAGACATTTGTAATGGTTATCAAGCAAACAGAAGTAATGTATTTTTTGTGAAAGGATCTTTAAAAGGACCAGGGTTAAATTACTGTTTTATTGCAAATCATACTTTGGAATATAAAATAATTTTCAATGTTATGTTCCTTTTTTGGATCACTAATGATCATGTTTGCTTTTGCTTATAAGAGTAATGAAATGTGTAAGGATATAAAAGAAGTCTATCTTGTTAGATAAAACTGTACTTTTTACCTGCACCTTTTGCTTTCTATATTTTGTAAACAAAAATTGTCAGAAGATAATTTCTGCCTTCCTTTTTTTTTTTTTTTTTTTTTTAAATAAGAGATCTTTTATCAGGCTTAGAAGGGAAAAGTGCATCATTGCTGATGATACAAAGTTATGCAAGCAGAGTTGATAAAAAGGAAGGTGTGAAAAGAATTAGAGGTTTGGTGTGTCTGCAAGGGTATTCTAAAACACTGCAGCTTAAATTCAGCATAAAAATATAAATTAGTGTATCTTGGAGGCAGAGAGAGGGAGTAGATACATAAGAAACAAAAAGAGGAAATGGACTTTGCGTAGTCGTTGTAGGTAGCATAAAATAAATCTGGGAGTGTGACAAATGACTGACGAGGGGTGGCAGAATACTGAATAGAATGAAGTGAAAGAATGTTCACCTGAAGAAGTCAAGGTGTTAACCTTTATTATTATTATTATAGAGGGTCAATAGGATCCAGCTACAGAACTGTGTACTCTCCTGAAGACTGAGTAATGATATAGATTGCAGAGAGGCAGATCACAGGGAAGACAACCCAAATGGTATATTACTTGCATCAGAAGCCATATAGAAGTGAAAAAAAAAAAACAGAGCTTCCCATGAAAAAACGTCTTGCTGAAAGGAGGTAGAAGAATGGCATGGTAAAAACCATTAAGTATCTAAAGGGAATACAGTATTGGTGGGTGTCATATTAAAAAAAACAAAGAAACAGAAATGTAAAAAGCTGAGGAAAACAGTCTGCAAATGGAATGACTCAGGGGAAATATGAGGGAGTACTGCTTCATAGAAACAGTCATGGCTGACTGATGAGATAACTAAAATAGGGGGCAGTGTCCAAAATAGTGATAGTGCAGGCATAAGTATATTCTTGCAGGGAGAGCAAGGTAGGTGGTTAGGGGGAATTGTCACGTGTCTAGGGATTGCAACTTATCTAATATTAATGGTCAGTGTAAGGACTAAGTGGACTACATAGTTCTTATCTACCATCAAAATCTCTGGAAATTCTTAAAAAGTGTTTAAAGCATTCATAAGTAACAAAATAAAAGTGCTAAATCACCAGAGAAGCAGGTTGCTAACAGAAAAGCTGTAGAATAACACTGGCAACCATATAAAAGGAAGGATTATATAGTTCCTGAGACAGTGTAGAAGAACTTGTAAAATAAGTTAAAATAATTGTCAGGAACTAAGTAAGGGGAAGAAGAGTCTTAAAATTAAATCTAAAAGGAAGTGTGCCATATGAATATTTATATTTTTGGAAACGGGTAGAATATGACTTACTTTATTCTTCCCTAAAATGCTTATCTGTCAAGTACTGTACAAATAAAGCATGAAAAAATCCCAAATAATGCAGTAAAGGTAAAGAAATGCTAGAAAAAAAAAAACATCTCAAGATCAAATTAGGATTTATGAGATGCAGTCAGAAAACATCCTATACAATGAAGTATCATGAGCCAATGTGCATGCAATCATATGAACAGAAGTAAACTGATGTCTGTTTAAGGGACACAAAACAGGCAGTACATCAAACTGTCAAAACCAATGTCTAGTGTGAACATTTCAAAGAGATGTGACCAAAATGTCAGGCCCTCACCTGAGTTAGAAAACACATCCATCATGGAAATCATGACATGTTTCATTTCCAGAGGGAAGCAAGGATGCACAGTTTGCTTACTTCCAGAATGTTGACCTTTCCATCAGAAGAGTAACCTCCTTAGACTATAGACTGACTTTCTCACTGTAACAACAGCAGGACTGAATTTGCGATATGCAGTTCTGCAATTAAGTTGGCCGAATGTGAGAAAATTACTTAAACCTAACCCATAAGACAAAAAGCTTCTTTACTTATTTCATTTGAAAGATTTTCCTCACATTTAAGCCTTAGGGACCTTACATTCTTCCCATGTTAAACATGTTAGTTATTAAGAATCCCCTTCCTCAGACCTATTCTCAAAAAGCCCTGTCAGCCTTAATGTTTTGTTCATCTTTATTTTAAGGAGTTCTTTCAAGAACCCATCTTCTGAAAATGGCCTGGGATCACCCACAGTTGTTGTGGGTTCTTCTAATGAGTGGCTTGGTAAATCACTTGCATATTCATTTAGTTGCCATGCTTTTACACTGCCGTGTTTACATCCCATCATATGTATTTAATTTTGTCATTTCTGCATGGTGTTTCTCTTTACCCTTATCTAGGTAACTTTAAAACTGTTTTTCTTCCGTCTTGACCAGGATCTGCTATACTTTCTACTGTGTGTGCCTTTGCCTTTCTGACTCTATTCTCATTTTCATTTGGCTTTAATTTGTATTGCTAGTTGTTCTCCTTTTTGTGTCTTTATAGTTACTGAACGTTGTAGATCATTTTTAAAACGTTTGATGCTACACCATTTGAGAACCATACTGTTTTTATTTAGTTTTCAGTTTGCTTATTTTACGCAAAAAAAATGTTGCTTCTTTAACAGCAGTTTCGATGTTTTCAGTTATTCTTCATTTACATTTGTTTGTAAGACTTCTCCTGAGGTACTGTCCTATTTTGTGGAAGTCTGCCATAATGAAATCTAGGTCCATCCCTACTAGCTAACTGTGAATGACAAAACTGTCTGATCTCTTGTTCTAAGCAGTAGTCCACTTCCAAATATGAGCTCCTCTCCTGTTTCCCATTTGAGAACACCACATATGATACTGCTCTTTCTTAAATAGGTTCTAGTTCTAGCTGCCTGAGGTATGACCTCCACAGGGCATCAAAAATGGTCCTGTTCTTATGTGTGCCTGCAGTTAATGTGCTCTGATTAACATCTGAGATATTTCATTGTCCCATCAACAATGTCTCCTTTCATATACCATCCTTGTACATTTCCCTCATGAGGACAAGGTCTGTACAGAACTCGTGTCCAGACTGTGTTGCCAGTTCCATTCTCCAGTGTAGGATACCATGCTTCCTCTCTTCTTTAGAGTTTCTTTGCTCAGTCTTTCTGTTACCTTGATTTACTCCATCAGGCACAGCCTCCTATTTTACATTACCTTCTTTCCTTGTCTAGACTCCATAGCGACCTCCTATTTTACACCATCTTCTTTCCTTGTATAGACTCCATAGCAGTCTTCTATTTTACATTACCTTCTTTCCTTGTCTAAACTCCATAGCGGCCTCCTATTTTACACTACCATCTTTCCTTGTATAGACTCCATAGCAGTCTCCTATTTTATATTACCTTCTTTACTTGTATAGACTCCATAGCAGCCTCCTATTTTACATTACCTTCTTTCCTTGTCTAGACTCCACAGCGGCCTCCTGTTTTATACTACATTCTTTCCTTGTATAGACTCCATAGCAGTCTCCTATTTTATATTACCTTCTTTACTTGTATAGACTCCATAGCAGCCTCCTATTTTACACTGACTTCTTTCATTGTATAGACTCCTTAGTGGCCTCCTATTTTACATTACCTTCTTTCCTTGTATAGACTCCTTAGTGGCCTCCTATTTTACATTACCTTCTTTCCTTGTATAGACTCCTTAGTGACCTCCTATTTTACACTACCTTCTTTCCTTGTATAGGCTCCATAGTCTGGTATGCTTACATCTCATTCATGTTACTGTTACTGCCACTTTATCATTACATTTTCCTTTATGGAAGTCACAGTATTGGGCATTTCATTGCTGTATTTGTTGGCATTGGCACTCACTGGATTTTGCAAAAGGCTTCTTGTAGCTTGTCTGAAACTGAAGTGGCAATCTGAGCAGAAGTCGTAATACCCACCCATTCACTCCTTTCCCACTTCCTTCCCCACAGACCTCCTGTCAACCACATCACTAAGTATAATCGCACCACTATTCTATTCAAAATTTACTTCACCTTCTAATGTCTTTCAACCATTCACACTACAATAATGCCCTTTCTCCAAAACTCTTTTGTAATACTTCTCCTTAAGTTCCTTCTGGCATACTTGAACTTTACAAATACACTCCCCATAGACACATGCAGTGATCCAATACTACAACAGAATTCTCAAGTAAATTATTTACAATATCAAATGCTTTGTACTTAAATCATGCCTCCAGCTTAATATTTACCACAAGAAGGGAATTACTCACTCAGATACTTATTTTGCAAATGGACTTCCACAACACTTCTTGAAAAGAATTGTATCCAAACTGTTCCAATGACTATACTCTGTCAGCATATTTAAATGTACTCTGGACCATCAAAACATACCAAGAACTCAGAAACAAGTTTCTTAGAACTATATGTTTCTGTGTCTGTAGCACTAAAATAAACAGCCCTCCCTTGAAGCATGGTAACTGACAGAAAATTCCTATAAAGTAACAATTACCAAAACATAGCTTAAGGAAGACTTTTGCACCTCTGACGTTATATACGCTAATTATGATACTCGTACCAGTATGAGACCTGGAACAAGTCCTGATGGAGTCTGGCTGTTCCTTATTCAAAAAAGCACCTTAACAAACACCATCAAAGCCACCTCAGTCTCACCAAGAGACGACACAAGCCCCAATTGGGATTATGCTCATCTGTCAATAGGCAGCCACAACAATCTTCATAACAGCTCAGTTTACATTTCCCCTTCATCAACTATTTCAGACTTTTAGAAGTCTTAAAAGATATCTCATCTAATGATAACCATGGCAATTCAGTTATATTCATCATTTTTTAACATAAACACCTCAGGTCCCTATTTCCAGAAACTAACCAAGGTCTTACAATAGATCCTTGAAGAAATAGTCAAACTCCCAAACAGACCCAATCAAGCCTCTCATAAAAGTTACATCCTTAGAATCATGTTAACTAATATTAAAGCCAGGTGTTTACAAATTTCACAATATTTCCCAACCATCTCAGTGACCATTATCCAGTGCTATCACACTGGTCATTTAAAACAAAAATGTTGCTCTCCCCCCAGGTCTAAAAAAGACACATTTTATACCATCTTACAAGCAACAGGTTGGGAACCACTGTACAATTACACAAATCCTAATTTGATATTGAACTACTTTACAAACCAACTAGCCATTATACAGGATTCCGTATTTTCCATAACTCACAGGCATTTTAGAACCAAAACCTGCCCATGAATTAAAAACTCAAATGTACCTTAGAGACAGTGCCTGGAAACTCTGGAAACTGAACCCTCATCAAGCTCCTTCATCAAGCATACCTTGAGTTGGAAAAACAGCTAGGATGCCACAAGCTCTACAAAAGTTAATTTTCTAAAAGCGAAGCAAAATTCCCTATCCACTTCACACAAACAATTCTGACAAGTAAAAAATAAACCTAATAGACCAGCTACAAACAAGTCCTACTTCCCACAAACTTCTCTGAGTCAAACAATTTGGCATTCACCAAAGCCTACAAACAATTCATGACATCAGTTACTGAAACCATAAATATATTTCCACAGCTACCCCAGCCTTAGTAACTACTGCTCCTAATGAACCCAAATTGTAATCACTAGCTTCCTAATAATTAATCACAAATCAAAAAATAGCTGCTGCTGAATTAGTGAACCTAGAAAAAAAACTCAAGTGCTCAACGTAGCACTCTGCCTCCAGCCTTCCTAAAAAATGAGAGAAGAATTCACAGAAAAATTAATCAGACATTTTAAGGGTCTATATTATATTTTCGAAAGTTTCAAACATCGAACACTATATGGTCGACACCATATGAGCGATGTTTGAAATTTCGAAAATATAATAAAAAAAAAAAACTTTGCTTACCTAAACACTGTAGGCAGGGGGGCGAGCCCCCCTACACACTCCTGCTACTTAAATATTCTTAGCCAAGATCGCACTGCATTGAAGTAAAGGGAAAATATTCCCCACGGTGATTTCCATGTTACAAGTGTGACGTCTCGACGTTTCAACCAATTGGGTTCGCTCAATATGCATTTGTCATTTACAATTTTCAATCATGCGATAGGAACCCCATTTTAAATCTCTCACTTTACTCTGGCATCTTCAACTTGCCGCGATGGTATGGCGGTAGCATTGTTACCTCACAGCAAGAGGTTCTCCCGTTCGATTCTCAGCTTGGCTTGGGAGTGCCTTCTGTGTGGAGTCTGCATGTCCTCCCCGTGGTTGGGTAGCGTTCGAGAGACATGTGTGTGTAAATGGGCGTGCCTTCATTGAAGGTTGGGCGTCGAGCTGGCACTTCGGTGTTTCGTAAAAATCTACTGCCAATCATTATTGGACCGGAGTTCCACTGTGGCGACCCCTTACCAGGAAAAAGCCGAAAGACAGACAAACAACTTTACTCTGGCATCTTCCCAGACTGACTAAAACATGCAATCATCTACCCCTTCCTTAAGTCTCCGAAACAACTTGTGCCATCTTTCCAAAAATCTTTGAAAAAATGGAATACAAACTAACAGTGTAAATAGCTATGGCTTACTCTAGGATCAACAATATGGCTTTCTGAATGGATTCAGCACCATGGCAACTTTATACCCTACCACAGACTCCATTTATTGCAACATGAATGACAGTTTACAGGGGGTCTATTTGTAGACATGAGTAGAGCATTTGAAACTGTGAATCATACTGTTTTACTAAACACACTAACTAGTTATAGTTTCAGGTCAACCACCATAAACTGGTTTATACAGTATTTACCTGACTGACTCCTTCAAGTTTACTTCCATAATATCCTTGCCAACATCGCTAAGGTCATTACTGGCATATCAAAGGGATCAGTCCTTGGCCCACTAATCTTTTCCCCAGTTCATCACTGCTCTAACATATGATATCCCTTCACTAAGTGTAGTCATTGTATGCTGATAACATTCTAGTAATTCAAACATGTCAAATCATCCTCTGAGCTTCAACAGAAATTGCAAAACAGCTTTTCACTGCTAAGAAACTGGACATTTATGAACAGAGTTTTAATTAACCCGGCAAAATCCAGTGTCATAGTATTTTCTACTCCTATGAAATCTACACATCTACCCACATAAATACCGAAGATCACATGAAAAATACTTAAGGTCAGTGAACGATAGAAGAAACAGATAAATTAATTTATAATGCTAATTTGCATACAGAAATCCTTCTTTATCAGAAATATAATAAAATAACACAAAAACACAGATAATAAAGAGTTACATTTTTATAGACTTACAGTGGATATGAAAAGTTTACAAGTTCCTTAAGGAAAACAATGTTGGGAGTAATACTTAAATGTTTAAAAGGTTAACAGAAAAGGTATATGAAAGGAATAAATAAGTAGTCACAGCTTCTTATCTCATGGCTATGAAATGGTTACTGAAAACTGTCTGAAGTATAAGCTGCAGAGCTATTTGATTATACAAAAGAGAGGAATAATTTAATCAACTACCTTATCTGAATAGATGTGATAAATGGATAATGGTACAATCACACTTATAGGATGGTATGAAATCAAGCAGAGATGGAAATGATCAAAGAATCCTAATACAGGAAAGAATAGAAGGAAAAGTCCAACACTTTCTACAAAACTTAAAAACAAATGTGTAGCCAGACACACACTTTGTACTCTAAAGAATACAATTTTTTCTGAACCTGTTAGAAACATTGGGGCTTTATCAAGCCATATGATTTCTATAACCATCTAGAAAATGCTTCTAAAAACTTTTATATAGCTTGCAAATCTAAAAACAATGCCTCTAATAGTTTTGACTGAGCAGCTGAAAATGTTACACACATTAAGTGTGGGGTGGGGTGGGGTAACAGCTCAAGTGATATGACCGCTTTTTAAATGCCAGGTAGATTGGGGGTAGCAATAAGCATCTGTGAGTAGAAAATGGAATTTACTGGCTACACCCCTGCTTAAAAACATATAGTTCCTGATGCAGAGACCAAAAATTTATGAATCACATCATACAAAATATGTATGTAATGCTGATGGATGTAATATTCTTCTTTAGTAAATAAAACTAGTAAAATGCAATAAGTCTGGCTTGACAACCTGCCATTTCTCTTATAAGAGGTAGCAATTCCGTGTCATTAGTTGTTGTGAAAAATGGATAGAAACATGCATATCTTGGTTAAAACTTTGGAAAGAAACTGCAGAAATCTGTTAGAACCTTCAAGTCATTTTGTGAAAGTGATTTCTGACTTCATTTTCTACTTTATTGAAGAAAGTCACTGAGCCACTGGTTTAAAAATACAAATAATTACCATAGCTCCACAGATCCCAGTATTCAAAGATTATTCTCCATGAAGTAAGGACAACAATTATCCATGAAGTATGGACAACAATTGTTTTTTTATATGATAGAAAACAGGCATTATAGGCAGGTAATGAAATTAAAGATGGTTCAGTGACTTTCTTCAATAATGGAGAAAAAGCAAAAAAAAAATGAAGTCAGAAATCACTTTGTCAAAATGACAGAAAGGGGCAAATTGCACATATAACTAGCCCATAGTAGGTTTTCAAAAAATATTGATTATGCCCAACTATACTTTAACAAAGGAGTGAATTAAATCTTAACTATATTAGGTAAGCATGTAGTCTTAACATCAGTAACTAGAACAAAAACAAAGACAGAAGGCGATGACCAGTTGCCAACAATGGGAAACATAGCCATCAGCACTGAACACCAGCAGTAACTTTCTTAAATTCACCCTAAACAAATCCATAAGTAAAATTGATTTTTTGGATTTAACTTTAGCTAAGCAAGGAACTGGTCTAACCACCAGCATTCATAGTAAAGAATGCCATTGTCCCACGTATTTGCACCACAACACATTTTTAGTAATATCATTAAGGGACAGGCTATGAAGACCTCACGTTTATCCTGTGATGACAAGGACTTTTGTGAGGGACTATGCCATCTACAGGATGATTTTATGGGTAGAGGGTATGGACATGTGGACATTGACAAGGCATATAGTAAAACAAATGAAGAAAGAGGAGGGAGGGCCAAGCCCTATTTTTCACAACAAAATGATACAGTTAAGTACACTGCAAGTAGCTCTGTGAAAATGACCATGGTTATTACCCATACATCAGAAGTGAATAGGTTTAGGGAAGTGATCAGAAGTAACTGGCATATTTTACACACTGATGAGAGGGTAAAAGAACTGATAGGCCAATGGCCTATTTTTGTTATAAAAACAAAAAGAACCTTAAACAACGTTTATGTTATCCCAAATTCTATCATAATTTAGGGGTAAGACAATGGGGTACACATAAATGTCAGGAATGTGCATACTGTGATTATATTGATCAGTCTATGTATTTTATGGGGTCCACTATACTAGACCGACACGCCACAAAGTCGACGCTCAGAAGACCGACGACACAGATGATCGACAAGGTGAAATCCTGACAGCCAAAACACTGACATGGGCAATGTGTGAGCGTGACTCGGTAAATGTGCAATAGTGAGGGATTTAGGGTTAGGGTGCGGACAGGTAAGTGTGCGATAGTGAGGGATTTAGGGTTATGGTGCGAGAAAGGTGAGTGTGCGGTAGTGTCGGACTTAGGTTTAGGATGCGGGTAAGGTAGGTGTGTGATAGGGACGGACGTTAGGGTTAGGGTGCGGGTCAGGTAAGTATGCGATAGTGACGGACTTTAGATTTAGGGGCGGGTTAAGTGAGTTAGGGTTAGGGTGCGAGTAGGGTAAGTGTGTGGTAGTGTCGGACCTTAGGGTTAGGGTTTGGGTTAAGGTTAGTGTGTAATGTGTAGATTACATTTTGTGTGTCGATGTTATGGTGTTCGGTTTTGTGAGTTGTCGGTCTTTTGGTGTTGGTATTTTGAGTGTCGGCTTTGTGGCGTGTCAGTGTAGTGTAGGGGATCCATTTTAAGCATCCAGAGACAGGATATTTATGGCTATTTATGGAAAAAAGAAGTTATGTACTCACCATATCATTCCATCTTTGTTGTCCATCTCACCATTCATTCTTACAATGATGAATTCAGAGCCGATCCTTGGCTCCGACACGGCCGAATACTTAGCTGAAGATCTCAAACTTGGCTCGTGGCAAGAAGGTATCCCACAATGCAGTGGTGCAATTCCACAGATCTCATTTGCCACTTTATGAGGCTGGATGTGCTCATCTTGGCCGTGGCTAAGCTATGAAACTTTTTTCTATATTTCTTGACAAAACTGAACATTTTTGCTTATATATAGAGAGTATTCGTGGGCATCTCTTTGCTGTTTTTACTTAATGGAGATAATTTTTTTCCCTCAGGCATGGCACGTTTGCTGCTAATACTGAGCAATATGTACACTATATACATAGTTACACACACATATACATATAAACAATATGCAATTCTATACCAAACATACAGGAAGGAGAAACGAGCTGAGACAAAGAGCCCCTCAGGTACAGAAATCTACCAAGTCCACAAGAAGTCTTTGGCAGGGGGAAGGAGGGAGACTTAGTAAGAATGAACGGCGAGATGGATAACAAACATGGGACATTATGGTGAGTACATAACTTCTTTATGTTATGTTGTCCTATCTCGCCTTCATTCTTACAATGATGGGAAAGCATCCCCAGCACCTTTATCCGGGGTGGCTCACGGGAGTATACCTTTCAGAACCATGGAACCAAAGGATACCCTGTCCCTGGAGGCCAAATCCACTTTGTAATGAGTAATAAAAGTGTGTGGAGTAGACCATATAGCTGTTGCACAAATATTATGTATAGGAATTCTGGCTTGGAAAGCAGATGATGTAGCTAATGCTCTAGTGGAATGAGCCTTTACTTTGAAAGGAAGATCCTTGTTATTAGATTTGTAGATAAAGGTAATACAATTTGAAAGTCAATTAGAACGAGTGTTTTTTGAAACTGGTGATCCTTTCTTTGCATCAGAAAAGGATACAAATAATTAGTCAGATTTTCTAAAATCTTTGGTTCTGTGTAAATAGAATCTGCGTTGTCTGTGCACGTCCAGTTGGTGTAATTTGGACTCTGCCTTGTTGCTATGTTGAGGAAAAAATACCGGGAGTTCTATGAATTGGTTTTTATTGTTTGGAGAAGCAACGTTTGGTAAAAAGGAAGGGTTAGTTCATAAGGATACCCTGTCCTTATGAAAAATCAAATATGGTGGTTTAACAGACAGAGCTTGCAGTTCTGACACCCTTCTAGCGAAAGTTACAGCCACTAGAAATAGGGTCTTCCATGAAAGGAACTTAAGTTCTGAAGGTGTACAATGCTCAAAGGGAGGTAAAGTGAGATGGGACAAAACAAAATTTAGTTCCTAGGGAGAAAGGGGTTCCTTAAAGGGTGGTCTTAGTAAGGAAGCACTTTTTAAGAAGGCTCTATACAACCTGTGTGACATTAAGTTTGAAGAAGTATCACCAATATGAAAATTTGAAATTGCAGCAAGTTGAACTTTGATGGTAGCTGCAGCTGAGCCTTGTTGGAACAGTTCCACCAGAAATTCCAAAATGGAGTGTATAGGTGCAGAGAAAGGGGTCAATGTTCTTATCTTGAGCCCACAGGGAAAACCTCTTCCATTTGCTAGAATAAAGCTTTCTAGTAGAAGCTTTATGGGAGGACATTAAAATATGTTTTACAGTAGGAGTGAAATTGTGAAGCCTGACTAAATTGGGAAGTGGAGCAGCCAAGTTGTCAATTTTAGGGTATGGAGAGACGGATAAAGCTCCCCCAACATATGAGTCAGCAGATCTGGTACTGGGTCCAGGATCCAAGGCTTCTCCTGAACACGGGGCCACAGGAAGGTGAACCAAACTTGATGAGGCCAGTAAGGGGCAATGAGAATTATCCTGCTTCCCAAGCTCTGAGCTTTCTAGATTACTCTGGTTTTGAGAGGGACAGGTGGAATGGCATACCAAAGTCCCGAGGGCCAATCATGAGCCAGAGCGTCTCTCGGTGTCTCCTTGGAGGGGGAACTAGGGTAAAGTAGCTGCTGCACTTGGTATTCATGGGAGTGGCAAAGAGGTCACAGCAAGGCTGTCCCCATGTTTGGAAATTCATGTCTGCTACATTGTAATTGAGAGACCACTCATGAGGCATTAGAATTGCTCTGCTTAGCTTGTCTGCTATCATGTTGGACTTCCCCAGAATGTGTGTTATGATTAGAAAGTGCTGGGTAGAAACTACCCATTGCCAAACTCTTAGGGCTTCTCGACACAGGGGGTAGGATCTGTTTCCCCCTCGTTTGTTTATTTACCAAACCGACATGTTGTCTGATTGGATCGCAATAGTCCTTAGAGGGAGAAAGTCTTGAAGTGCTTGCAACACAAGAAGCAATGCTCTCATCTCTAGAACATTTATATGCAAGTGAGCCTCGTGATCTTACCATGTACCTTGGACTGTTCTTCCCAGATAATGCCCCCCCCCCCCTGTCTGGGAAGCATCCATGGTCACTGTAACTACTGGTTGAAGTGGAACAAAGGGTCTGCCTATTGTCACATGAATGGAATGCGTCCACCATCTCAAGTTGTTCTTGCAAGATTCTGTTATCCTGATCAGATGAGACACTGGAAGCTCTTGAAGTGACCATTGGGAGAATAATAGCCACTGAAGTATCCTCATTTGCATTCTGGCAAGAGGGACTAGGGTAATCGTGGAGGCCATTGTTCCTAATAAGAAGAATTACTTTTGCTTTCACTTTGTCCATGGGAAGAATGTTAAGAATTTGATGTCTGAGAGGTATGACCCTTTCTGCTGGAAGACATGCTATCATCAATGAAGTGTCTAGATCTGCGACTACGAATGTAATACATTGAGTGGGCAACAAGGCAGATTTTTGCAAATTTACTGTAATGTCCAAATGATTGCAGATGTCCAGCGTTAGATCCCTGGCTTGTAGGAGTAGATGCTTGGTGGTGGCAGACAGGAGCCAGTCATCTAGATAGGGAAACTCATGGAATCCTAGACGTCTCAGGTGAGCCATGACTACTGCCATGCATTTGGTGAACACTCTGGGGGCTGTAGTGAGACCAAAGGGCAGAGCTCTGAACTGATAGTGGCTGGCTTCCAGCCGGAAGCGTAAGAACCTTCTTGATGTCCTACCCATTTTTATATGGTAGTAAGCATCCTGAAGGTATATTGAGCACATCCAATTGTCTTTCCCTAAAAAGGGAAGTATAGACTGCAGTGTCACCATTCGGAACTTTGACTTTTTGACAGATTCGTTTAATTTGCTTATGTCCAATATGGGCCTCCAGTCCCCTGTTCTTTTTGGCACTAAAAAGAATCTTGACTAAGTTCCGAATCCTATTTGGTCTGTGGGGACATCTTGGCTTACTCTTTTTTGGAGCAACTTTTGAACCTCTATAGTTGCTTGTTCCCTTAGATTGGGTGGAACATCCGGGAGTGTTTTGGTCTTTGGGACAGGTAAGCAAAGGGGAATGGTGTATCCTCTAGATATTATGGTTAGTACCCATTTGTTGTTGGTGATATTTCGTCAGACTTCTGGGTACATCGATGAACATCCCCCGACTGCCTCCAGGATAGAGCAGTTGGGCCTCCTTTCAGGAGTGCTGATAAGGTCGTCCACAAAAGGTATCACAGTCACCTTGGTTCTGCAGAACCCCTCTGCCTCTGGTGTGGTGTCTACCATTATTACCTCCCCCTCTGCCCCTGGGGAAGTTACCAGCCTGTGTGTCATGGAAAAATGTCTGGGATCTTTTGAACCACATCTTCCTGCCCTTCTGACCTTTGGGATAAGGTCTTGAAGGAATGGAAAAATGTACTCCAATGGCAGAGAGAGTTTTTCCTTCCTGCTCGCATCAGGTTAGAATGTCTTTTACTTTAGGTCCAAAGAGTGAGGAACCATCAAAGGGGGCGTTAGTAAAGGTAGACTTGAAGGGCTCAGCAAAATGACACTAGTGCATCCAGGAGTGTCTCCTAAGGGAAACTCCAGAACCCGCTGCCTTGCTCGCTCCATCTGCTGCGTAAGATATAAGCCTCATGGAGGAGTTGACAATAGAATTTAAGGTGGACAGCTGAGAGGAGACCTTCTCATTCACCCCCACAGCCAGTGAACCTTGTAGAGTAATTCCTAGCTCTTTCAAGAGATCTCTTTGTAACCACATAAAAATGGGATAAGTAATTCAGCGATTGCAAAGAAAAAGTCGGGGAAGAAAAGATACGCTTCCCGTATCTGTCCATCATTTTTGAATCTTTATTCAGAGGATGAACAGATGAGGAAGTCTCTGCAAGTTCCTTTATGGTGGCTGCTGCCACCACCATAGCATCTACAGGTACTCCCTTTGTTAAGAATTCTTTACCCAGAGGAGCTGACAAAAATTTGTTTGGCCTCTGGGGGACCGGTTCCAAAGTGTCAGGTGACACCCACGCGGGGACATCCAGGAGGCTGAAGGTTGAGACCCAAATGCCTTCAGGTACACTGACTCCTCATCAGAAGGGGTAGTGGTCTGCCAGCCACCTCTTTGCTTAAGGATCTCCAGAATATCTGTGAATGAGATATTGTCAAAGGATGACTTTGGGGACCCTTCCGACTCATCGAGGTCAGTGTCTGAAGTAATGGACTCATCTGGGGAGTCAACATGCTTCCTCTTGCAGGTTCTTGTCTGAGGTGGCTCCTCAGAGGGATAATCTGGGGAGGCCTCGGATGAGATGGGTTCACCCAAAGAGGGATTTTGAGGCCTTGGGTCTCTGTTGTCTTGAGGAATAGTTGGTGCTGAGACAGTAGCCGGTGCCTTGGGGGGAAGAGTACTGGTAACCCTATGTGGTGCTGAATGGGAAGACAACACACTCCTCATCAGCTCAAAGGCAGATCTCGCCGGCTCCGAAGATGCCCCCGGCTCCGAGGAGAGAGAGGGAGGCAACGGAGCCAACGAGATCAGACCCAAGGCTGATGTAGGAGCCGAGCTAACCTGAGCTGATGCTCCAAGGGTATAAGCTCGGCACCGAAGAAGATTGGGGCCAAGAATCCCCCTCGGGGCCGACCAGGGAATCCCGGCTCCCAGACTCACCGGATGGCACCAAGAGAGTCGGAGCAGAAGTCGGCTCCGTAGAGACTAAATGGAGTTCCGGAACCAACAAATCCACAGAAGGTGGCAACAAACACTCCAGCTCTGAAGGACCAGCTTGGCTCTGTGGACTAACAATATTGGGCACAGTAGGCTCCAAAACCAACTGGGTTGGAGCCGAGAACAATTTAGTCAGCACCGGTGACTTGAGGAGTCTATGTACCACCCTTTCCACGTCCTCATCAAATAAGCTTCTTGTAGACCTGGAAGACAATGAAGGAGATCGAGACCTACAGAGGATTGGTGATCTCAAGGTCAGAGAAACCGGCAAAATTTCAGTGGACCGGCTCCGAGTAGAGGTATCTTGCGGCTCAAAAGGCTTTGGAGCCGAAGAAGCAGGCCTGTCAACCATAAGAACTTCTGATGGCTCTAAGGACTGTGGAGCCAAGGAAATAGTGGCCTTAGACATTTTGGGTAATTTGACTGGAGGCTTGGGTTGAGCCGATACAGCTGGACTTTGTCTCTTATGTGATTTCTCCTTTTTTGATGAAGGAGATGAAGAGGAAGAGCTAAGAATGGCCTCTTCGAATGAAGGCTTTAAAAGGCCTTTTAGAATCAGCTTATTTCTTCTTTCCTGAAGAACTCTGGCACTAAATGAATGACAGAAGGTGCAGTCCTCTTGGAGATGGATAGCACCAAGACAAGAGACACAAACAACATTTCCATCAGTGATGGACATCTTTTGCGAACATTTTTGACATTTTTTGAAGCCCAAAGGCTTGTGTTCTCTTTCTTTTTGCTCTTTAGACATTTTCAAACAAACAAGGAAAACCCAGAGGCTATATCACACAACAAATGATTTTAAGACTAATATGCTGTAAATATAAAGGAAGAACTACCAAGGGAGGAAATTAGAACCTCTAACTGAAGTGGTTCTGATTTTCACACACACAAATGATCAAACTCTCAAAGCCCTCTAACTAAAACAGGCGTATAGCTCTCTAACTTAAACGAGCTATAAAGACACAAACATACAACAAAGAACAACCACTACAGGGATACCAAAGGCCCTATAAAGCAATGGCAAAAGCCATGCCTGAGGGAAAAAAAATATCTCTATTAAGTAAAAACAGCAAAGAGATACCGATGAATACTCTCTCTATATAAGCAAAAATGTTCAGTTTTGACAAGAAATATAGAAAAAAGTTTCACAACTTAGCCATGGCCAAGATGAGCGCATCCAACCTCGTAAAGCGGCAAACGAGATCTGGGGAATTGCACCACTGCATTGTTGGATACATTCTTGCCACGAGCCAAGTTTGAGATCTTCAGCTAAGTATTCGGCTGAGTCGGAGCCGAAGATCGGCTCCGAACCCATCATTGTAAGAATGAAGGCGAGATAACATCTTAGGGTTTCAGCAGACTGCAATACACAGAATGTTACGCATGCAGCACACTGTGTTTTGTGCTTCAAATTTTACATAGGTAAAACTAACCGGAAACTGAAAGAGAGAGTGTGGGATCATTTGTATTGTACGAGACGAGGGAATGACTGTAGTACTTTAGCAAAGCACACACTAACAAATGGCAACACACATACATTTGTATTCCACGTTTTGCAAGTTGTGACTGAGAGTGTGGGGGGGGACCTAGTAAACATGACAGAACATGCAGAATTACAGTAGAGTTTAAGGTTAGGAGCACATAGGGGAATGGGTCTGAATGACCATGTACCTCTAAAAGCAGTATTAAAGGCAAAGAAAAATAGATAAATGTATTATTCTGCATTTTTGTGTTTTTACTTACTACTTTTTTAGATGCTGTTGCTTTAAAGTAAATGCCTTGTGAATCAGTTAGGATTCTGCATTGTCATGTTAATTAATACTAGAATTTAGCATAAAAGAAGTTCATTTGCTTTACTTTTTCGTCTGATGAAGCGGTGGTGAATACTGCGAAAGTGGCAACTTTTACTAAAACCTGTGGATTTTCCAACTGCTGAGCCTTGCCTTTCTGCCTGTTACTACAGCGGTGCTTTTGCTTGGAATACTTCAAAAGCATGCAGAACAAATCAGTCAGGCGAAGAAACATTCCACTGTCAATTAAGACATCATCTGGATGAATGGACACATTGAAATAAAATGCATAATTTCTCTTATTTTCAAGAAGGAAAAATCACACTTCATGCACAAAATGGCCTCTCTTCAAAATACCTTAACTGTGATTGTTAAATGTGCAGCAAAAGGCTGAAGGCATATAAAGAGTCAAACTAGAAGAGGCAGTATGCATTTATGATATTTATCCAGAATGGCCCACACATCTCAGCAATATCTGTGTACTCCATGGTAGGATACAAAAAACAGGTCAACTGCATATCAGTTTTGTATTTATAGCATCATTCATCAAGTCTAACTACAGTGATGAAAGTCTGACCCCCATCAAAATTAAAATATGTGGTCCTCTGTGAATTGGGGGATAATCCTATAACCCCTGTGCTGGGTTGAAAGCCTCATTAAACTTCTTACTTATTATAACAATCTCTTAGGTCATGCAACCTCAAGAAAAGTTTGGATTATTTGACGAAACAGTCAATAGCTGGAGACAGAAAAAAAAAAAAAAAAAAAAAACGTACTGGCCTTGCATTTTGCATTATTTCAGAGATCCCTCTTTACTTGCATTTACCTGGAGGTCTTTACATCATCACTAGGATTGATATACTGTTTACTGTTAGCTTAGAATGTACACATTCATCAAATTAAGAAATGCAGGAAAGGTATTTAAAACCTAACTGGCACTGATTTTCTAGTGTTTCTGAATTCTGATGATGCAGGGAGGCCTACATTAACTGTGCATTCACTAAGGACAATTGAAAACCTCATCCCAGAGAAGATATATCAGCAGGTACATATGAGTTATCAACTTCTTCCATTATATATCATAATTTCATGTGCACTATAAGGCCGCTTCCTCATTGAGTAAGCTTGCTTCCCTCCTACCATATACTGCAATCCCTCAGTGCTCACCACAGTAAATCAAGACGGTATTTAATGTTTGGCCTTTTAGCTGCAAAGCTACCAGTAGTTGTCCTACACTATCATTTTAGTAGTGGGTCCAGTGATTTTTTTGTGTGTGTGTGTGTGTGTGTGTGTGTGTGTGTGTGTGTGTGTGTGTGTGTGTGTGTGTGAGGGGGGGGTGCCTCACTGCCTGTTAACTATCAGATCTCATTATGTGAGGCAACAGCTGATTGTGGAGCCATTATTCTATAAGTCATTAGGTCATTTTTGTTATGTGGCCCTAACCCCACCACCTGTGGTGATGTGGGCTTCTGTATCATTGTAGGGGTCCCCTTATGCCCCGGAGATGTGCCTGCTCCTTGACATGCTTCCCCTTACCAGCTAAGGTTATCATTACCAGCTTTGGTATGTCTCACCCACATCCTTCCTCACTATAGCTTGTTCCCAGGATAATTGTTCTTTGCCATTTTCCAGAGCACCAGGTCTTCACAAAGAGAACAACAACCACAACCCCCTCCCCTTAGATGAGTATGTCAGTGTAAGCCACATATCCCTTGCCTCACCCCACCTGTTTCTTTCAGCTTCCCAAACCACTAATCAGTCTTCTGGGTCACAGTCAAGACTTTATCTCTGAGCTAGTTTTAGTACCCCCCCCCCACTAAACAACCCCTCACTCCTCCTCAGTAACCAGTCTACCCCCCCATTTTTCTTTGTCTCAGTTAATGGTCTGATCTTAAACTACAACGCCTCATCATACTAGATCATTCTCTAACAAGCCACCTGACTTATTCACTTGTGTCTCCTGTTCTCTCAGTCTCTTCTGTACCTCCCAGCATTTGTCTTCTTTTATTTCTTTAGCAGCCAAATCTTAATACTGAACAATTCAACTACTCTCCTTCAGTCTCCTGTACTTCAGCTGGCTTATTCAATGTCCATTCCCTTGACACCTTTAGGGGGAGTGTTCCCACAACTGACTGAAACCAAAAGGAGCCTTTCCCTTCCCTTTCTTACTGGGATATCAGCTATTAAATGAATGATTACTCATGTTCGACAGGAGACACACCTTCCCACTGCAGTGATTGGTCAAAACATTGTTTGGATACTGTCTCTCTCAGTTCAGATAAGGCACCAGTGCTTCAACAGTATCTGCAATTAGACACCACCCAGGCTAACCTTCATGATCCTCAGTCAGAGGAATAATATACCAATTCTTCCTTTTCACTTTCATTGTGATCTGAAACACATGCAGTAGCCCTCAGTCATTTCCTCCAATAAAAATTCCTTTCACTTTTCCAAACACCCTCCTTGAAAAAGCTATTCATTGACTGATCATTTGAGTAACACATTTAACCCTAATATTTTTCTTTCTTCACTTAACCATTGGAAACATTGTTTTTATGGACTGGTGAAGTATCCATATATGAAAGAACTTAACGCCTCCTCGCTGTCCCTCTTCATGTTGGCTGATTAATGAATTGTTATTTAAAGTTTTGACAAATCCATTATTGGACAAACATTGAGTTCTCCCTGAAGTCATGTCCATTATGTTTTTAATAGCATTCCTTTGTTATGGTAGTTTCCATCCAAGATAACCTACTGCAAACTTCATTCAAGCTCAGTGGTCTCTGCAGACCATTGACCCCATTCCTTCCTTAAGTTATAACTCTTCGTATTATTTAATGCTGTCAGTCATTTAGCACTTCCCACAAAATAATGATTGATCTGATTAAATGTTTGAGTTAAAAGCCTGTATCTCAAAATAAGCATCTGAAGAAGCTCACTGTATTGAAGAAAGAGATGCATTTTCAGGCATCTGTATGTTGCTGTTTTTCTTAATTCTAATTTAGTGTAAGTTACATTTAAGGACTCTGAAGAACATTTTTCCTTCCAACTGGGCATTGGCTCTTTTAGAGTGACTGATTAATCAAGTCCCTTGTTAGGCACTCTTCACCATGATTGGCCAGAGAGTTATTTGGACCCTGGTTCCACTGACTAGGATGAGGCACTGATCAAAAACTTCACCTCCTCACAAGCACCCGAAACTAATCTTCTTACCCCCATGGACAGTGAAATAACAGCCAAGTCTATCCTCAACATTTTTCTGCTGAGACTCATACCATCAACCCTGGGTCAGCAGCTATCAAAGAATTCCTTTCTCTGTTCCACCACCAGTGTTTAACATCTACCACCTCCTTGACAAAACTGTTGTGGGTTGATTGTTGACATGAGACACTCATTTAAGCCCCCCAATTTTTTTCCTGTGTTGATCTACCCACTGAGAGAATGTTTTTTTATGATCTGATGAAGTAATTCTTAATGGATGATATGAAAGCACTTACAGTTGTTGCTTTTGAAACATTTGTGAAAACTGCTGTCTGAAAACTTCATTGAAATATATGTAAAGCTATTTTTGTTTATCCAACTCACACTGCATTATCATTTTATAATATGTGAGCTTTTGAATGCATTTTTATTAGGTAGAATCATTTACAGCTCTTTATCAGTTGTTCTTTTACTCAGTTTATCACCTTAGCCAGCATGACATTTCCTTCTTGTCTCTAACACCATAACTTATTTTCTCCATTTACACTCATATTCTGCTGCTGTTTTGAACTAAAGATGGGCCTCATCAATAACCAGACCTCATTGCAAATTTGTTGTGTTTCTGCACAATACAGCATTTCATTGTCAAAACATAAACAAATATTCAGAGCCAGAATTGCAATGTATGAACACACACTTGGACATACATGTACTACAATGTACACATGCAGTGATTCTCAATGACCACTACTTTGCAGCCCTAAAGCATACATCTCAATTTTTCTTCATCAAAATATTTAACAGAGTATGTGACAAATGAGTAGACTGTGTAATGAATGATTAGAACTGAAAGTGACATTATGAAACACAATGGAATCAAATGCCTCCATTTCTACAACATTTCTGTTTGGTTAAACAGAATAAAATATTATGAATGTATGTTTTACATCTTATTGAGCAGTATGGAAAATTGCCTTTTGTCATGGGGCAGAGGGTGTCTGAGGGAATACTCTACCTAAAACTGAAAGGTCTGCTGAAAACTGTAAGAATATGGTTGCATGGGATGTCCCACCTCATAAATAAATCCACCCAGCCATCTATTTATCCATCCATCCATCCATCCATCCACAACCCCTTTTTTTCCATTTTTGCACTTGGGGTCTGAGTGTCACTGCAAAAAAATTTGAAATCCTGTTCATTGTTTTAGAATGTCCATTCACTGATTTTTTTGGTCAAATTCTATTTCTGAACATAAACAAATGCATTAAATGGAATTTGAATTTGCAGTTTCTATAAGGGTGAAGCATCCTATACCTTCCCATACAGGTTGCATTACTCCCCTCCCCAAGTATCCCTTTAGTTAACTAATCAACTCTGAGGTTGCTACACCTCAGAAAATGGGAATTCTCCCTACAGTGATTTCTGCTGATTGATGAATATGCATTTTCAACCAACTTTGCATTATTACACAATTAGTAGCCAAATAAGTTGATGACTCATTCCAGTCCGCTAGAAGGAAGACCGTGTATCCATAACCCATCCAGTGTACAGAACCCAGTAAAGCAGGTCTGTGCCTGTACTCTTACAGTCTAAATACATATCCTCATTATTGTCAAATAAAACCATCATACAGAGCGAATAGGTCAGTACAGCTTACATACAAGGAAATCTAAGTGATCTTTGCGGTGCAATGCAGTAGTTACTTGTGCATTGTACTTCATGAAATGGTAAAAGAGCTAATAGTAAAATCTGTGACTAGTTGTAATTTCCCAGTATTTCTATCTTGAATTGGCATTGACCAGCATGGTGATTTTGATATTATGACTGGTGTTGTGATATCTGCTGAGGAGTTGCAGCTCATTTTTTGTAAGGGCAGACAACATGACTTGCAAAGAATCTATAAAGAATTTTCTGACCAGTAGAGATTCCCATGCTCAAGGACAAAACAAAGGTTGCCTATGTTGGTGGGGACTTAGAAGAAATAGAAGTAATGTTTGTCGCCAGTTTTTCACCAAAGCTACAGACTATACAGTTGTTTTAAGGTCAAGTGGGAGAGATCATTCCTGTTAATCAGAAGATAGTCTACTACATAATCCCACATCTTATCACCTTCCAGCCAATCTTTGCCACATTTCTGACTGAAATGAAGGTGCTTCAAAATAGGGCTACAGAATGTAGCCACTTTAAATGTTTTATTCAAGGTGTACTAGTAATGCTGGTTAGTGTCTCTATGATTGGTTGTGATTGTTTGTGACTATGATTCATTATCTGATTGTAATATTCTCCGATTAACTGTATCCATACATTGCCCATATTCATAAGTGAAGATGCACCTTTTGTGACAGCTGTCCCCTCCATACTTGGTTAAAATATTTTGAGATGGAGAAAGGAAAGGTTGATCTATAAATCTCTCACCTCATACTTGGTAATGTTTCTAAATCTCTGGATGTTGAAAAGAAACAAAGAGGCTACTCATGCCTTCCATTGTTGTTTAAGGAAAATACAGGAAGCCAAATGTGGTTAGTGCACCAGTAACAAATAAGAGAAAGGGTCTGCCATTCTGGGAAGTACTGTTGTAAGCCTTGTTTGGAGACTGATATGGACATGTTCTGTTAAGCCACCAAGCCTTGTATTTCTTGTATGAGATTCAATTAAACTGAAATATCTAGTTATAAAGAGCATACGTGTAGCGTTAAAGAAAGTGTGAACTTTGGGGGGGGGGTAGCAATGCCAACAACACATAATTCAGATGATTGATTCGTCTGCACTTCTGCAGAGAATTAGAACCTGGTCATAAAGATATGAATAGTATTATATCTCTTCAAAAAAGAACTGTTTACAAATTATGTCAGAATTTCCTCATAATATACTGAAAAGCACCCATTATTGTGGGAACTGTGAGGGCTAGTAAAATTTTAGTCTTAACCAGGTTTTCATGACGAGTACAGCTCAGCTGTTTGTTGCCTCAATAATCTACTGAAGCTGGGCAATGATGTAAAAAGCTATGGCAATATAAAGTATGTCATATACAGGATCTTATATGGATATGACATAATGGGGAGCACTGAAGGGGAGCATAGGTTATATCCTTCATGGCAGCAATTTGAAATACCAGCTCCTACTATAGTGAGTCCCAAAATGCTGAGACTAAATACCAAAAAAGAAAAAAAACAGACTTGCAAATAATAAGTCCAAGATGGCCATTTCTAAAAAAATTCCCCATTCTGCAAGGTATGGTGATCTTGAAGTTATGCATAAAAGTTCAGTGTTGTATGGGGTTTGTTCCCCCACATCACAGGTACAGGAGGACTTGCTCCCTGCAAAAAAGGAGTTTAAAGGAGAAGAGAGATGTTTGAGTTTCAGTCTTCTCCTGCAATTTCTTACTTTCTTTTTTTCACAGCCAGGTCATATTATTGTCTTCTGTATATTCCAAATCACTGTTTTTAGTAAGTGTGAAACTAAGAGAGCTGGAATTGGTGCACCAAGCCCAGTGTTAGAGGACTGCAGTAAGGGCAGGAGTGGCTATAAAGCTAACACAACCTGAAATACAGCTGGAATCTCTGTTACAGTAATACGTTTTTGGGAAGTGAGAAGAACAGGAGTATATGGAGGAAACCCCGCACAAATGCAAGAAGGATAAACTCTGCACAGAGAAACAAATTGGAAAACATCTTACTGTGTGAGGACAGCTGCTGCTCACTGCACATCCTATAAAACGTGCACTGTACCTGAAATAACTATACAGCTTGTATCTAATTATTATCTTGTTTCATTAAATGCAATTTTTTGCAATTCTCTTATATAAGTTATATGCTATGGTTTTAATACTTAATTTCACATTAAGAACACTAAATATTTCTGAGAAGGCATATTTGGCTAGGTACATCCTGATTTCAGGTATCTGTCTCCTCTGTTACCAGCTAACACCCTTACTAACTCACTAAATCCTTGTACCTTTTAAGGAAGAGCAAAACAATTTGGACAGCAATGGATGATGTCATCATAATGTGAAAGATGGGGGTATTATCTTACCAGCCCTAAGTCATATATTGGATTATCGCCTCAGTCAGTTTTTAGAAGCTGTAGTGGTATAGATAATTAAGTTGAAGGTAAGAAATATATGGTTCCACATGTTTAATTCCAATGCAGATATATTTCCCCTTTCCAAAATTTCAAAAATACTTTTAAGCAACATTAAAACTACGAATTGTTGAGGATTCCTCATGCACTGACAGCTTTCCCAACAAATCAACTGCTTATTAATATATATATATATATATATATATATATATATATATATATATACACACACACACACACACACATATATTGCTTTTCTCTACCTGAAAAATCAGAAAAGTCCAATACAGCAGCTATAATCTCATGGCAGACAACATGGTAGCAAAAGACATAATAGGAAGAAGAGCCATAAGGATAACATCACCACTGCTTCCACAGCATTCTGTGCTTCTGGGTCTAATAAACATGAAAAGAAAGTTATGTGAAAATAGTCGAGTCAACGAGGACAAACTGGTAACAAGAAACAAAACTGTAAATCCAAAACTCCATGAACGCAGTCCAAGTAGTCACTCAGGCACAAAGCTGTAAACCATCAATGAACCGAGTAAAACATAGTGAAGGTGATATACATATAAATATATATATAATATAAATATATAAAATTATCTCTCCATCACCTACTAAATTTTTTTTTTTTACCTATTTAAACTCTTCAGTTTCAAAATACACATAATAGAGCTCATTCATTTATGCCTGGATAATGACAGGCATCTAATCTTAATTGCCAAATTAATTCACTTTGTTCTAGAATAAGTGTATCTGGGCCCCCTCTCCCATCATTATGTACTTGGTCACTCGTTCTCGGAGCTTTCTGTCTGTATTCCCTATATAGAAGACTGGGTATTGTGAGCATCTAGCTATATACACCACCTGTTTGCTCTGGCAATTGCATTTTCCCCTTATTTTATATTTCCTTCCTTTTACTTCAAAAGTCTGCCCGATTTCCATATATTTACAATAGCGACTCATATTGCACTTAGCCATACCTAGAATACTGACTATGTGCTCAATTTCATCTCCAAAAAAGCTCAGAGAATGAGTCTATGAACATGTATATGCCATAGGGAGAGGCAAAGAGGAGAATGCCCTTGCAAGACACATCATTGATCACCCACAACATCAGTTTTTGTTCCGCGCAATTGACCAAGTACATAATGATGGGAGAGGGGGCCCAGATTTACTTATTCTGGAACAAAGTTAATTAATTTGGCAATTAAGATTAGATGCCTGTCATTATCCAGGCATAAATGAATTGAGCTCTGTTATGTGTATTTTGAAACTGAAGAGTTTAAATAGGTAAAAAAAAATTTTTTAGTAGGTGATGGAGACATAATTTTATATATTTATATATTTTATATATATATATATATATATATATATATATATATATATATATATATATATATATGTTTATATGTATATCACCTTCACTATATTTTAAATGACTAGTATACTTCACGATTTTAGACTGTGTTATTATGTCTGCATGAAATTTGCTATTTTTAATGCTTCAGGTTTTTACTCTTGTATGGGATTTTGAATATATGTTTGGATAGCTTTGTATTGTTAGGCTGATATAACATTTTATTGCTTTAATTATTTCTGGTTGGGGAGGGTCTTTGGCATGTGACTATGTGAGAGACAACCTATGAAATTCCTGGATGAAATCATGTGACAGAGAAGAGGGGAATTTAAACCCTGCTTCCTGAAAATGGTCTTTATCTGAGGAAGTTGTTTTTATTTTAAACAATGAAAAGCTTTTGTTGTGCTTAATAAAATGCAATTTTATATATTACGCAAGTTCATTTTTTACTTGGTTCGTTGATGGTTTACAGCTTTGTGCCTGGGTGACTACTTGGACTGTGTTCATGGAGTTTTGGATTTACAAAATAGTCGAGTCAACAACAGAGTATTTTTGAAGTCACCAAATCTTTGTGGGGGCATATTGCTCTCTCATATCAAAGACTTCTTTGTTCTGTAGTTCTTTTGTGGGGAGTAACCTTTTACAAGGCCCCCTGAAACTGTAAAACCAGACTTACTTGCTTCTCAGTTATTATTGTGGTACAAACAGGCAGTCCAAGTACTCCAACTCCTCCCACAAAAGAAAAGAAAAAACTTATACCCCTCCTTCCCCAATGACCCTTCAGGTGCTTGGGACACAAATCAGACCTTGCTGTAGGTGGACTCATTGCAGTTTTATCATAAGGCACACACACAAAATATAATGCTGTAGAAAAAATAACTGTGAAAAAGACCTCAGATCTCCACCAGGATGAAGCTTACAATGTTTCTCCAGTCTGATTAATAGTGTTTGGCAGTCTGTATATGTCATGTCTATACTTTTTTCAGTCTAGTTGCTATTTTTCTCTGTTACCGAGATGTTCATTCAGCTGCTGACATGCATGCTACTTGTCTTTCATGCTGCCAGTCTCCAGAAAGATAATCTCATAAAATTTGTAAAATCTTTTCTGCCTTGGCAGACAATTTTGTGTGTGTGTGTGTGTGTGTGTGTGTGTGTGTGTGTGTTTATTTCTGTCAGTACGTAAGTACAGTCTATACACGTGCAGTATACTGTAATTTCAGCACATACTTAATGTAGTTTCACATATCATGTAAATATAAAAATAAACTGGAGAAAATGACAGCTTCCAGTCTATGTGCACAATCCAACCCCTCATTTCTCCTTGCCATCTGTCTGCGTATTCTTCCCTTTCTAGCTGAGGACATAGCATTCTTCTGGCAAACCACTCTAATCATACTAGTTCATGATACGACACTCATGAGTCGGCATTAGACAGTGTCAGTGGCTTGGGAATGATTTGTTTATCCAGTAGGATGTTTTGACTGGAATACTTGCAGACAGGCACATAGTTCAAAAAGATAGAGCTCACACACAATATATTGCAAGTAAAACAAAGGTCACATACAAATTAAATACTTGTACTCGAGTGTAGCAATTTTCGATGAAGTGCATCCCCCAAGGCAGGGCGTGTTAAGCTGTTTTTTTGCTAGGCTATAAACAGTTGTACGCTCAACTGCATAGTATGCTTACCTGCATGAGACTTACTGCCTCAGAGTATACAGTCAACAGAAGAGCGTGTTAGTATTCATATTTCTTACGAATACAGACTCAAAACTCAGAAGCAGTTGAAAGAAGAAAACATTTACATACCAACATTGAATCTCTGTTATTAAACATAAGTACATGGTGTATTTCACTGTGCAATAAGCAATTTGTCTTGGATTTATGGACATTTACTGTGTATGCAGGGTATCACTAAGATCTATTTTTAAATAGTCAAAGTCCTCTGGTGCTACATACCAGCTCTGACTTTCCCTGAGGATATATAAGGATTACATAAAAATCACATTAAAATTATTAGTATTGGCAAAACAGTTATTTCAGGACTACTGACATTAATGAAAACGTGTCATATCAGAGCAAATAAGTGGTATCAATTTTGTGTTATTTTGATGAATTCTATGTCCTAGGTGGAAGACATACTGACAGCATGCCTCTCAAACTGTCTAGAACTTCCTGTTCCTCATAAAATGTATAGTTTTCTGGCATATAAGTAAGTACCGAAGTCACTAAATAATGACATTCATTTGCGTTTTAGACATATACTTCAGAAAATGCATGCTAATGCAAAACCTGTTACTCTAGAAACTAAGTCTATAAGATCAATAATTAAATTCTGTCTGTATTCTTAGCCCTGCGTTCCCCTAGTATTTTTGTTGTTGTCCAGATTTATTGTGCTAAGAGGTTGAGCTGTATGACTAATTGTAATGTTAAGGTAGGAAAAAAAGGCAAAAAGTAAAAAACGTATCCCATGGTTAGACGGAAGAGGGAAATAACAGAAGCTGCTGGGACAAAGAAGTCTGCCTTCATTTTGTTCCTATGCACAATCATGTGATTCAGGGAAAACAATGAAGGCGGCCATCAAATATCACCTGTTACGTAAAGCCAGCTGGGATTCTCTTTCCTGGAGTTTTACTCCTTTATTAAAGTTATGTTTTCTGTGTAACACAGATATCAAAGGCTATTAGCTGCCTATGAGCCTTATCCAGAAGTGGCAAAAGATGCTGAAGGTTGAAGGGGTGGAGGTCTAGAGCAGCGGTTATTAACTTGGAAAGGACTTTTCAGTCTTTTTTTTTTTTACTATTGACTATGATAAAAAAGAAGAATATACATGATATTAGCTGTATAGAGTGTCAGCTGGAGTTGGATTAAGAATCATTCCACAGAATGTGAATGCGTGTTTTGTGAGTATACCACTGACACAGAGATCCTGTGTACCACAAACTTAATGAATGCAGTAAAGGGGGATGGTGGGATTAAGAGGCAACTTTAGTAAAATACCGTGGCTTCTGTGTGGTATTTGGGCACAGCAGTACTGAAATTTTATAGGGCTGAACAGAAGAGACTCTGTGGTTTCAGTCTGTTTCTGGACAACAATCCTGGCAGCTCACTGTAGGCTTTGTATTGTGAATTACCCAAACAATATATCTTGGCTATTTCCAAACTCACAATATAAAGTCTATAATGGGCTGTTAGAATTATAGTCACAACTAGACTGAATACACAGTGTCCGTACTTTGGCACATCCTGGTACATTGAGGTCAATACATTCTGGTTTCTGAGCTTGATTAAAAGTGAGGGCATGCACACATGCATATACACACACAAACCCATATAGACATACACACGTGCAGTCTCAGACTTTTGACACCTAAACCTACATTACATGTTTTCAGTCCTACTACTGTTTCAACTGTAGAAGCAATAATGAAATATAATGTACACTTGCATGTAAACAGCTTGGATTATAAATGAAAGACAAGCTTTTTATAATCAAACAATGCAGCTGCAGAAATAATGTCATCATCACAAACACCACTTGAATATATAGCTATAAAAACAATGCCATTATCACACATCCATTTGATGTCATCATTTATAAAAGTAGTAATGACAATTTCAGTGCTAACCCAAGCAAGACTATAGCAGCACTTACATAGACATATAATTGAACAAAACATATAGTCAACTGTAGAACAATTAATCTTTCAAAGATACTAATGTAGGACAACAAAACAACAATATAAATATAATTACTCGATGTCAAGAAAACCTCTGTCAGCATCCTAAGCCTACTATTTCTTAGCATAAAATTGTTACTTGCTCTACAGTATAGAAGCTTGGGGCTCTGTTTGGCCAAGGATAAATGATTGTCATCCTGGGAGGAAAGAGGCAGCTTAATCATGTTGCAATATGCATTGTGCAAACTGGGAAGGCATTGTGCTGTGTAAGCACTGAGCCATTTAGTTGGGAGGGTGGTCATTTATAAAAATGTGTGTGTACTTTTCAAAGGCTACAACTGTGGAGTTCACAAGGCTGAAATGAGGGGGCAGGAGTTAGGGCATACTCACTGACGGGAGGGTGCTCATTTGTGGAAATGAGTGTGTACCTTCCAAGGGTAGCAAATGTGGAGTTCACAAGGCTACCATGATCGGACAGGGGTTAGGTCATACTCACTGATGGCAGTATGACACTGCACCAGCTTCCTTGATTTTAGTCAGACTGCTCCAGATGCAAAGTGTTGGGGGGGGGGGGTGATCAGCCAATCCAGCCGGTAATGCATTTGCGGTCAAACCACAGTGCTGTAGAGCTTCATGTGTGGCCTAAATTGTAGCAACTGCTTTCTACACTGTAGCAAGCAGTTTGATACAGTTTAAAAGTAAAAGAAAAAGAAAATCTCTCTTTTTAGTTTTTTTAACTATAACATGAGTGCTATAGTGTTCCTTGCAGACAGTGTATAAACTGCAGCAACATTTTGCTACATTTGTAGCAAGCAGATTGCTAAAGCTTAAAAGAAGAAATTATTATTTTTTAATAAAATATGTGGAAGGAGGGTTGGGGAAGGGCATAGAAACAGGAACTGAATGGCTGGGGCAGGAGAGATGGAGGAGTGTGGTGCATCTGGTCACCATTTTTTTTTTTGCTCTTTGGTGGAAAAGCTGGGGTTAGGGGAGTAATACGACGATTGCTACAGTGTTGTGATCGTCTTATTACAGTGAAGTGTTTTATTTTATTTATTTATATTTTTGCCCTTCACTTCAAGAGCTGAGGGGGTAGGATGCTGGTACATTGTATCGGCACATGTTGCTAGCGGAGTCAGCTACTCTTCTGTATGTGTGTGTCTACATCTATATATATATATATATATATATATATATATATATATATATATATATATATATATATATATATATATATATATATATATATATATACACACACACACACACACACACACACACACACCTATGGACAATTGGGATGATCATCAATTCACTTATGGCATTCATAGTAAAATCTGCAAAACTATATATTTGGGAACAAACAGCATAGCAAAGAAGCTCATCACCCAGAGGGAAACCAATGTCAGCAACAGTAGTGGAAAAGGACTTGAAGGAAGAACCATTATGAATACAAAAGTCATTATCACTCTAAATAAGCAGAGTTGGTAAGACTCCTTCTGGAGCAGTATACACAGGACTAGAGACCTCTTCATTGTAAAGAAATTTGATAGATAAAGGAAAGTCACATGACAGCAACAAAAACTGTGCACTTCTTGCCTCACAAACAAACAGTCGCCAGTAACAGTCACACTTGCAGTTTTAAAGAAAGGAGGTACTGGACAGACATGGTATAAACTTAACTACTAGAAGAGATCCATCCAATCCAGGTGTATGCATGCTATTTTTAAAAAATAAGATACATAAGAACAAGTCAGTAAAAGGAATATAAAGGAGGTGAGCTGTAACTTATTTGTTCATGGACCCTTGCACCGAAGACCATGCAATCATAAACCACAAAAAATAATTTGAACATTTCATAGTGGAGGACGAAAGCAAATATCCTTTCCATGCATGAGTTTCATCCCCTGTACCACCTTTAGAAACATAATCAGCTCTGAATTCAGTGCACACCCAAAATCGGTGCTCAGTAACCTTGGCAAAATATGTAATGGTTCATCCATGGACAGCCTTTATTCTATTAGATGGATCACAATCAAATAACCACACTGTGTTAGGCATTCTTTTCTTAGAAGAACTAGCCTTTTCTTAAAAGTTATTAGGTTAAAAAGGTAATGCAGTACAAGAATGCCTTGGAAAGGCATAAGGCTATTCTTATGAGGGTATGGGAAAATAAGACAAAAATACAGCTGCTGATTAAGTAGATTCTACTCCTTTACTATTACTCTGTGAAAGAGCAGAATGGGCCAAATAATGCTTCTTGTCATTAAATTATGTTTTTGCTTTTCTGTAATAATACCTTAAAAAAGTTAAAAAATCACAAGCTGTAGCTCTCTGACAGTGGGCTTGACAGAAAAATCTTGCAGTCCAAAAACTGCATTAAATACAACATTTTGGTCAAGAGAATATTCAGTCTACTCCCGATGTCTCTCAGTATCCAGAATAGCATGTTATAGATGGAAGTATGGGTCTACACCTGACGTCTCTCTATAGCCAGAATAGCATGTTAGGGACAGAAGTATGGGTCTACACCTGACGTCTCTCTATATCCACAATAGCATGTTTGGGGAAAAAAGTATGGGTCTACACCTGATGTCTCACTATATCCACAATAGCATGTTAGGGATGAAAGTATGGATCTACACCAGATGTCTCTGTATATCCAGAATAGCAAGTTAGGGACGGAAGTATGGGTCTACACCTAACATCTCTCTATATCAACAATAGCATGTTAGGGACGGAAGTATGGATCCACGCCTGACATCTCTCCATATCCACAATAACATGTTAGGGATAGAAGTATGGGTCTACACCTGAGGTCTCTCTATATCCACAATAGCATGTTAGGGATGGAAGTATGGGTCTACACCTGACATCTCTATAGATCCACAAGAGCATATTAGGGATGGAAGTATGGATCTACACCTGATGTCTCTCTACATCCACAATAGTATGTGGAGACATAAGTATGGGTCTACACCTGATGTCTCTCTATATCCAGAATAGCATGATAGGGACGGAAGTATGGGTCTACACCTGACGTCTCTCTATATCCGGAATAGCATGTTAGGGACAGAAGTATGGGTCTACATCTGATGTCTCTCTATATCCAGAATAGCATGTTAGGGACAGAAGTATGGGTCTATACCTTACGTCTCTCTATATCCAGAATAGCATGTTAAGGATGGAAGTATAGGTCTACACCTGAGGTCTCTCTATATCCAGAATAGCATGTTAGGGACGGAAGTATGGGTCTACACCTGATGTCTCTCTATATTCAGAATAGCATGTTAGGGACAGATGTATGGGTCTACACCTGATGTCTCTCTATATCCAGAATAGCATGTTAGGGACAGAAGCATGGATCAACACTTGATGTCTCTCTATATCCAGAATAGCATGTTAGGGACAGATGTATGGGTCTACACCTGATGTCTCTCTATATCCAGAATAGCATGTTAGGGACAGATGTATGGGTCTACACCTGATGTCTCTCTATATCCAGAATAGCATGGTAAGGATGGAAGTATGGGTCTACACCTGACGTCTCTCTATATCCATAATAGCATGTTAGGGACAGAAGTATGGGTCTACACCTGACGTCTCTCTATGTCCAGAATAGCATGTTAGGGACAGAGGCATGGATCAACACTTGCTTGTCTCTCTATATCCAGAATAGCATGTTAAGGATGGAAGTATGGGTCTACACCTGACATCTCTCTATATCCAGAATAGCATGTTCGGGACAGAAGTATGGGTTTACACCTGACATCTATCTATATCCACAAAAGCATGTTAGGGACAGAAGTACGAGTCTACACCTGACTTATCTCTATATCCAGAATAGCATGTTAGGGACGGAAGTATGGGTCTACACCTGATGTCTCTCTATATCCAGAATAGCATGTTAGGGACAGAAGCATGGATCAACACTTGAGGTCTCTCTATATCCAGAATAGCATGTTATGAACAGAAGTATAGGTCTACACCTGACTTCTCTCTATATCCAGAATAGCAAGTTAGGGACAGAAGTATAGGTCTACACCTGACGTCTCTCTATATCCAGAATAGCATATTATGGACAGAAGTATGGGTCTATACCTTACGTCTCTCTATATCCAGAATAGCATGTTAAGGACGGAAGTATAGGTCTACACCTGACGTCTCTCTATATCCAGAATAGCATGTTAGGAACAGAAGTATGAGTCTACACCTGATGTCTCTCTAAATCCACAATAGCATGTTAGGGACAGAAGTATGGGACTACACCTGAGATCTCTCTATACCCACAATAGCATGTTAGGGACGGAAGTATGGGTCTACACCTGACATCTCTCTATATCTACAATAGCATGTTAGGGACGGAAGTATGGGTCCACACCTGACATCTCTCTATATCCAGAATAGCATGTTAGGGACAGACATATGGGTCTACACCTGATGACTCTCTATATCTAGAATAGCATGTTCGGGACAGAAGTATGGGTTTACACCTGACATCTCTCTATATCCACAAAAGCATGTTAGGGACAGAAGTACGAGTCTACACCTGAATTATCTCTATATCCGGAATAGCATGTTCGGGACAGAAGTATGGGTTTACACCTGACATCTCTCTATATCCACAAGAGCATGTTAGGGACGGAAGTATGGGTCTACACCTGAGGTCTCTCTAGATCTAGAATACTATGTTAGTGACAGAAGTATGGGTCTACACCTGGCATCTCTCTATATCCAGAATAGCATGTTAGGGACAGACATATGGGTCTACACCTGAGGTCTCTCTATATTCAGAATAGCATGTTAGGGATAGAAATATGGGTCTACACCTGACATCTTTCTATATCCAGAATAGCATGTTAGGCACAGAAGTATGGGTCTACACCTGACATCTCTCTTTATCCACAATAGCATGTTAAGGACAGAAGTACGAGTCCACACCTGACGTCTCTCTATATCCAGAATAGCATGTTGGGGATGGAAGTATGTGTCTACACCTGATGTCTCTCTATATCCAGAAAAGCATGTTAGGGACAGAAGCAGGGATCAACACTTGATGTCTCTCTATATCCAGAATAGCATGTTAGGGACAGAAGTATGTGTCTACACCTGACGTCTCTCTATATCCAGAATAGCATGTTAGGGACAGAAGTATGGGTCTACACCTGACCTCTCTTTATATCCAGAATATGTTAGGGACAGAAGTATGGGTCTACACCTGATGTCTCTCTATATCCTGAATAGCATGCTAGTGACAGAAGTATGGGTCTACACCTGATGTCTCTCTATATCCACAATAGCATGTTAGGGATGGACGTATGGGTCTACACCTGATGTCTCTCTATATCCAGAATAACATGTTAGGGACAGAAGTATGGGTCTACACCTGATGTCTCTCTATATCCAGAATAGCATGTTAAGGATGGAAGTATGGGTCTACACCTGATGTCTCTCTATATCCAGAATAGCATGTTAGGGACAGAAGTATGGGTCTACACCTGACATCTCTCTATATCCAGAATACCATGTTGGAGACAGAAGTATGGGTCTACACCTGACATCTCTCTATATCCACAATAGCATGTTAGGGACAGAAGTATGGGTCTACACCTGAGGTCTCTCTATATCCACAATAGCATGTTAGGGATGGAAGTATGGGTCTACAACTGACATCTCTCTAGATCCACAATAGCATAATAGGGATGAAAGTATGGATCTACACCTGATGTCTCTCTACATCCACAATAGTATGTGGAGACATAAGTATGGGTCTACACCTGACGTCTCCCTATATCCAGAATAGCATGTAAGGGACATAAGTATGGGTCTACACTTGATGTCTCTCTATATCTAGAATAGCATGTTAGTGACAGAAGTTTGGGTCTACACCTGACATCTCTCTATATCCAGAATAGCATGTTAGGGACAGACATATGGGTCTACACCTGATGTCTCTCTATATTCAGAATAGCATGTTAGGGATAGAAGTATGGGTATGCACCTGTCGTCTCTCTCTATATCTACAATAGCATGTTAGGGACGGAAGTATGGGTCCACACCTGACATCTCTCTATATCCAGAATAGCATGTTAGGGACAGAAGTATGGGTCTACACCTGATGTCTCTCTATATCCAGAATAGCATGATAGGTACGGAAGTATGGGTCTACACCTGACATCTCTCTATATCTGGAATAGCATGTTGGGGACAGAAGTATGGGTCTACATCTGATGTCTCTCTATATCCACAATAGTATGTTAGGGACGGAAGTATGGGTCTACACCTGACATCTCTCTATATCCAGAATAGCATGTTAGGGACAGAAGCATGGATCAACACTTGATGTCTCTCTATATCCAGAATAGCATGTTAGGGACAGAAGTATGGGTCTACACATGACGTCTCTCTATATCCAGAATAGCAAGTTAGGGACAGAAGTATGGGTCTACACCTGATGTCTCTCTATATCCAGAATAGCATGTTAGGGACAGAAGTATGGGTCTATACCTTACGTCTCTCTATATCCAGAATAGCATGTTAAGGATGGAAGTATAGGTCTACACCTGAGGACTCTCTATAATCAGAATAGCATGTTTGGGACAGAAGTACGAGTCTACACCTGATGTCTCTCTATATTCAGAATAGCATGTTAGGGACGGAAGTATGGGTCTACACCTGATGTCTCTCTATATCCAGAATAGCATGTTAGGGTCAGAAGCATGGATCAACACTTGATGTCTCTCTATATCCAGAAAAGCATGTTAGGGACAGACGTATGGGTCTACACCTGATGTCTCTCTATATTCAGAATAGCATGTTAGGGACGGAAGTATGGGTCTACACCTGATGTCTCTCTATATCCAGAATAGCATGTTAGGGTCAGAAGCATGGATCAACACTTGATGTCTCTCTATATCCAGAAAAGCATGTTAGGGACAGACGTATGGGTCTACACCTGATGTCTCTGTATATCCAGAATAGCAAGTTAGGGACGGAAGTATGGGTCTACACCTGACATCTCTCTATATCAACAATAGCATGTTAGGGATGGAAGTATGGATCCACGCCTGATATCTCTCTACATCCACAATAGCATGAGGGGACATAAGTATGGGTCTACACCTGATGTCTTTCTATATCCAGAATAGCATGTTAGGGACAGAAGTATGGGTCTACACCTGACATCTCTTGATATCCAAAATAGCATGTTAGGGACAGAAGTATGGGTCTACACCTGAGGTCTCTCTATATCGACAATAGCATGTTAGGGATAGAAGTATGGGTCTACACCTGACATCTCTCTAGATCCACAATAGCATATTAGGGATGGAAGTATGGATCCACACCTGATGTCTCTCTACATCCACAATAGTATGTGGAGACATAAGTATGGGTCTACACCTGACGTCTCCCTATATCCAGAATAGCATGTAAGGGACAGAATTATGGGTCTACACTTGATGTCTCTCTATATCTAGAATAGCATGTTAGTGACAGAAGTTTGGGTCTACACCTGACATCTCTCTATATCCAGAATAGCATGTTAGGGACAGACAAATGGGTCTACACCTGATGTCTCTCTATATTCAGAATAGCATGTTAGGGATAGAAGTATGGGTATACACCTGACGTCTCTCTCTATATCTACAATAGCATGTTAGGGATGGAAGTATGGGTCTACACCTGACATCTCTCTATATCCAGAATAGCATGTTAGGGACAGAAGTATGGGTCTACACCTGATGTCTCTCTATATCCAGAATAGCATGTTAGGGACAGAAGTATGGGTCTACACCTGACGTCTCTCTATATCCAGAATAGCATGTTAAGTATGGAAGTATGGGTCTACACCTGACGTCTCACTATATCCAGAATAGCATGTTAGGGACAGAAGTATGGGTCTACATCTGATGACTCTCTATATCCACAATAGCATGTTAGGGACAGAAGTATGGGTCTACACCTGACATCTCTCTATATCCAGAATAGCATGTTAGGGACAGAAGTATGGGTCTACACCTGATGACTCTCTATATCTAGAATAGCATGTTCAGGACAGAAGTATGGGTTTACACCTGACATCCCTCTATATCCACAAAAGCATGTTAGGGACAGAAGTACGAGTCTACACCTGACTTATCTCTATATCCAGAATAGCATGTTAGGGACAGAAGTATGGGTCTACACCTGATGTCTCTCTATATCCAGAATAGCATGTTAGGGACAGAAGCATAGACCAACACTTGATATCTCTCTGTATCCAGAATAGCATGTTAGGGACAGAAGTATGGGTCTACATCTGACGTCTCTCTATATCCAGAATAGCATGTTAGGGACGGAAGTATGGGGCTATACTTTACGTCTCTCTATATTCAGAATAGCATGTTAAGGATGGAAGTATGGGTCTACACCTGACATCTCTCTATATCCAGAATAGCATGTTAGGGACAGAAGTATGGGTCTACACCTGATGACTCTCTATATCTAGAATAGCATGTTCGGGACAGAAGTATGGGTTTACACCTGACATCTCTCTATATCCACAAAAGCATGTTAGGGACAGAAGTACGAGTCTACACCTGAATTATCTCTATATCCAGAATAGCATGTTAGGGACAGAAGTATGGGTCTACACCTGATGTCTCTCTATATCCAGAATAGCATGTTAGGGACAGAAGCATGGACCAACACTTGATGTCTCTCTGTATCCAGAATAGCATGTTAGGGACAGAAGTATGGGTCTACATCTGACGTCTCTCTATATCCAGAATAGCATGTTAGGGACAGAAGCATGGATCAACACTTGATGTCTCTCTATATCCAGAATAGCATGTTAGGGACAGAAGTATGGGTCTACACCTGACTTCTCTCTATATCCAGAATAGCATGTTAGGGACAGAAGTATGGGTCTACACCTGATGTCTCTCTATATCCAGAATAGCATGTTAGGGACAGAAGTATGGGTCTATACCTTACGTCTCTCTATATCCAGAATAGCATGTTAAGGATGGAAGTATAGGTCTACACCTGACGTCTCTCTATATCCAGAATAGCATGTTAGGGACAGAAGTATGGGTCTACACCTGATGTCTCTCTATATCCAGAATAGCATGTTAGGGACAGAAGTATGGGTCTACACCTGATGTCTCTCTATATCCAGAATAGCATGTTAAGGATGGAAGTATGGGTCTACACCTGATGTCTCTCTATATCCAGAATAGCATGTTAGGGACAGAAGTATGGGTCTACACCTGATGTCTCTCTATATCCAGAATAGCATGTTAGGGACAGAAGTATGGGTCTACACCTGACGTCTCTCTATATCCAGAATAGCACGTTAGGGACAAAAGTATGGGTCTACACCTGACAAGTCTCTATATCCTGATTAGCATGTTAGGAACAGAAGTATGAGTCTACACCTGATGTCTCTCTAAATCCACAATAGCATGTTAGGGACAGAAGTATGGGACTATACCTGATGTCTCTCTATACCCAGAATAGCATTTTAAAGATGGAAGTATGGGTCTACACCTGACGTCTCTCTATATCCAGAATAGCATGTTAGGGACAGAAGTATGGGTCTACACCTGACATCTCTCTATATCCAAAATAGCATGTTAGGGACAGAAGTATGGGACTACACCTGAGATCTCTATACCCACAATAGCATGTTAGGGACGGAAGTATGGGTCTACACCTGACATCTCTCTATATCCACAATAGCATGTTAGGGATGGAAGTATGGGTCTACACCTGATGTCTCTCTACATCCACAATAGTATGTGGAGACATATGTCTGGGTCTACACCTGATGTCTCCCTATACCCAGAATAGCATGTTAGGGACAGAAGTATGGGTCTACACCTGAGGTCTCTCTAGATCTAGAATACCATGTTAGTGACAGAAGTATGGGTCTACACCTGGCATCTCTCTATATCCAGAATAGCATGTTAGGGACAGACGTATGGGTCTACACCTGACATCTCTCTATATCCAGAATACCATGTTAGGGACAGGAGTATGGGTCTACACCTGATGTCTCTCTATATCCAGATTAGCATGTTAGGGACAGAAGTATGGGTCTACACCTGAGGTCTCTCTATATCCAGAATAGCATGTTAGGGATAGAAGTATGGGTGTACACCTGATGTCTCTCTATATCTACAATAGCATGTTAGGGACAGATCTATGGGACTACACCTTACGTCTCTCTATATCCACAAGAGCATGTTAGGGACAGAAGTATGGGTCTACACCTGACATCTTTCTATATCCAGAATAGCATGTTAGGCACAGAAGTATGGGTCTACACCTGACATCTCTCTATATCCACAATAGCATGTTAGGGACAGAAGTATGGGTCTACACCTGACGTCTCTCTATATCCAGAATAGCATGTTAGGGACAGAAGTATGTGTCTACACCTGATGTCTCTCTATATCCAGAAAAGCATGTTAGGGACAGAAGCATTGATCAACACTTGATGTCTCTCTATATCCAGAATAGCATGTTAGGGACAGAATTATGTGTCTACACCTGACATCTCTCTATGTCCAGAATAGCATGTTAGGGACAGAAGTATGGGTCTACACCTGACCTCTCTTTATATCCAGAATAGCATGTTAGGGACAGAAGTATGGGTCTACACCTGATGTCTCTCTATATCCTGAATAGCATGCTAGTGACAGAAGTATGGGTCTACACCTGATGTCTCTCTATATCCACAATAGCATGTTAGGGATGGACGTATGGGTCTACACCTGATGTCTCTCTATATCCAGAATAACATGTTAGGGACAGAAGTATGGGTCTACGCCTGATGTCTCTCTATATCCAGAATAGCATGTTAGGGACAGAAGTATGGGTCTACACCTGACGTCTCCCTATATCCAGAATTGCATATTAGGGACAGAAGTATGGGTCTACACCTGCTGTCTCTCTATATCTACAATAGCATATTAGGGACGGAAGTATGGGTCTACACCTGATGTCTCTCTATATCCACAATAGCATGTGGGGACGTAAGTATGGGTCTACACCTGACATCTCTCTATATCCAGAATAGCATGTTAGGGACAGAAGTACTGGTCTACACCTGATGTCTCTCTATATCCAGAATAGCATGTTAGGGACAGAAGTATGGGTCTACACCTGATGTCTCTCTATATCCAGAATAGCATGTTAGGGACAGAAGTATGGGTCTACACCTGACATCTCTCTATATCCAGAATACCATGTTGGAGACAGAAGTATGGGTCTACACCTGACATCTCTCCATATCCACAATAACATGTTAGGGACAGAAGTATGGGTCTACACCTGAGGTCTCTCTATATCCACAATAGCATGTTAGGGATGGAAGTATGGGTCTACAACTGACATCTCTCTAGATCCACAATAGCATAATAGGGATGAAAGTATGGATCTACACCTGATGTCTCTCTACATCCACAATAGTATGTGGAGACATAAGTATGGGTCTACACCTGACATCTCCCTATATCCAGAATAGCATGTAAGGGACATAAGTATGGGTCTACACTTGATGTCTCTCTATATCTAGGATAGCATGTTAGTGACAGAAGTTTGGGTCTACACCTGACATCTCTCTATATCCAGAATAGCATGTTAGGGACAGACATATGGGACTACACCTGATGTCTCTCTATATTCAGAATAGCATGTTAGGGATAGAAGTATGGGTATGCACCTGACGTCTCTCTCTATATCTACAATAGCATGTTAGGGACGGAAGTATGGGTCTACACCTCACATCTCTCTATATCCAGAATAGCATGTTAGGGACAGAAGTATGGGTCTACACCTGATGTCTCTCTATATCCAGAATAGCATGATAGGGACGGAAGTATGGGTCTACACCTGACGTCTCTCTATATCCGGAATAGCCTGTTAGGGACAGAAGTAATGGTCTACATCTGATGTCTCTCTATATCTACAATACTATGTTAGGGACGGAAGTATGGGTCTACACCTGACATCTCTCTATATCCAGAATAGCATGTTAGGGACAGAAGCATGGATCAACACTTGATGTCTCTCTATATCCAGAATAGCATGTTAGGGACAGAAGTATGGGTCTACACATGACGTCTCTCTATATCCAGAATAGCAAGTTAGGGACAGAAGTATGGGTCTACACCTGATGTCTCTTTATATCCAGAATAGCATGTTAGGGACAGAAGTATGGGTCTATACCTTACGTCTCTCTATATCCAGAATAGCATGTTAAGGATGGAAGTATAGGTCTACAACTGAGGTCTCTCTATATCCAGAATAGCATGTTTGGGACAGAAGTACGAGTCTACACCTGATGTCTCTCTATATTCAGAATAGCATGTTAGGGACGGAAGTATGGGTCTACACCTGATGTCTCTCTATATCCAGAATAGCATGTTAGGGACAGAAGCATGGATCAACACTTGATGTCTCTCTATATCCAGAAAAGCATGTTAGGGACAGAAGTATGGGTCTACATCTGATGTCTCTCTATATCCACAATAGTATGTTAGGGACGGAAGTATGGGTCTACACCTGACATCTCTCTATATCCAGAATAGCATGATAGGGACGGAAGTATGGGTCTACACCTGACGTCTCTCTATATCCGGAATAGCCTGTTAGGGACAGAAGTATGGGTCTACATCTGATGTCTCTCTATATCCACAATATTATGTTAGGGACGGAAGTATGGGTCTACACCTGACATCTCTCTATATCCAGAATAGCATGTTAGGGACAGAAGCATGGATCAACACTTGATGTCTCTCTATATCCAGAATAGCATGTTAGGGACAGAAGTATGGGTCTACACCTGATGTCTCTCTATATCCAGAATAGCATGTTAGGGACAGAAGTATGGGTCTATACCTTACGTCTCTCTATATCCAGAATAGCATGTTAAGGATGGAAGTATAGGTCTACACCTGAGGTCTCTCTATATCCAGAATAGCATGTTTGGGACAGAAGTACGAGTCTACACCTGATGTCTCTCTATATTCAGAATAGCATGTTAGGGACGGAAGTATGGGTCTACACCTGATGTCTCTCTATATCCAGAATAGCATGTTAGGGACAGAAGCATGGATCAACACTTGATGTCTCTCTATATCCAGAAAAGCATGTTAGGGACAGACGTATGGGTCTACACCTGATTTCTCTCTATATCCAGAATAGCATGTTAAGGATGGAAGTATTGTTCTACACCTGAGGTCTCTCTATATCCAGAATAGCATGTTAGGGACAGAAGTATGGGTCTACACCTGACATCTCTCTATATCCACAATAGCATGTTAGGGACAGAAGTAGGAGTCTACACCTATGTCTCTCTATATCCAGAATAGCATGTTAGGGACAGAAGTATGGGTCTACACCTGATGTCTCTCTATATCCAGAATAGCATGTTAGGGACAGAGTATGGGTCGACACCTGACTTCTCTCTATATTCAGAATAGCATGTTAGGGACAGAAGTATGGGTCTACACCTGACATCTCTCTATAGCCACAGTAGCATGTTAGGGATGTAAGTATGGGTCTACACCTGACATCTCTCTATATCAACAATAGCATGTTAGGGATGGAAGTATGGATCCACACCTGATATCTCTCTACATCCACAATAGCATGTGGGGACATAAGTATGGGTCTACACCTGATGTCTTTCTATATCCAGAATAGCATGTTAGGGACAGAAGTATGGGTCTACATCTGACATCCCTCAATATCCAAAATAGCATGTTAGGAACAGAAGTATAGGTCTACACCTGAGGTCTCTCTATATCCAGAATAGCATGTTAGGGATGGAAGTATGGGTCTACACCTGACATCTCTCAATATCCAAAATAGCATGTTAGGAACAGAAGTATAGGTCTACACCTGATGTCTCTCTACATCCACAATAGTATGTGGAGACATAAGTATGGGTCTACACCTGACGTCTCCCTATATCCAGAATAGCATGTAAGGGACAGAAGTATGGGTCTACACTTGATGTCTCTCTATATCTAGAATAGCATGTTAGTGACAGAAGTTTGGGTCTACACCTGACATCTCTCTATATCCAGAATAGCATGTTAGGGACAGACATATGGGTCTACACCTGATGTCTCTCTATATTCAGAATAGCATGTTAGGGATAGAAGTATGGGTATACACCTGACGTCCCTCTCTATATCTACAATAGCATGTTAGGGACTGAAGTATGGGTCTACACCTGACATCTCTCTATATCCAGAATAGCATGTTAGGGACAGAAGTATGGGTCTACACCTGATGTCTCTCTATATCCAGAATAGCATGATAGGGACGGAAGTATGGGTCTACACCTGACGTCTCTCTATATCCGGAATACCATGTTAGGGACAGAAGTATGGGTCTACATCTGATGTCTCTCTATATCCACAATATTATGTTAGGGACGGAAGTATGGGTCTACACCTGACATCTCTCTATATCCAGAATAGCATGTTAGGGACAGAAGCATAGATCAACACTTGATGCCTCTCTATATCCAGAATAGCATGTTAGGGAGAGAAGTATGGGTCTATACCTGACGTCTCTCAATATCCAGAATAGCATATTAGGGACAGAAGTATGGATCAACACTTGATGTCTCTCTATATCCAGAATAGCAAGTTAGGGACAGAAGTATGGGTCTACACCTGACGTCTCTCTATATCCAGAATAGCATGTTAGGGACAGAAGTATGGGTCTACACCTGATGTCTCTCTATATCCAGAATAGCCTGTTAAGGATGGAAGTATAGGTCTATACCTGACGTCTCTCTATATCCAGAATAGCATGTTTGGGACAGAAGTATGGGTCTACACCTGATGTCTCTGTATAGCCAGAATAGCATGTTAGGGACAGAAGTATGGGTCTACACCTGACAAGTCTCTATATCCTGATTAGCATGTTAGGGACAGAAGTATGGGTCTGCACCTGACATCTCTCTATATCCACAATAGCATGTTAAGGATGGAAGTATGGATCTACACCTGATGTCTCTCTACATCCACAATAGTATGTGGAGACATATATCTGGGTCTACACCTGACATCTCCCTATACCTAGAATAGCATGTTAGGGACAGAAATATGGGTCTGCACCTGAGGTCTCTCTATATCTAGAATACCATGTTAGTGACAGAAGTATGGGTCTACACCTGACATCTCTCTATATCCAGAATAGCATGTTAGGGACAGACGTATGGGTCTACACCTGACATCTCTCTATATCCAGAATACCATGTTAGGGCAGGAGTATGGGTCTACACCTGATGTCTCTCTATATCCAGAATAGCATGTTAGGGACAGAAGTATGGGTCTACACCTGAGGTCTCTCTATATCCAGAATGGCATGTTAGGGATAGAAGTATGGGTGTACACCTGATGTCACTCTATATCTACAATAGCATGTTAGGGACAGATCAATGGGACAACACCTTACGTCTCTCTATATCCAAAATAGCATGTTAGGGACGGAAGTATGGGTCTACACCTGTCATCTTTCTATATTCAGAATAGCATGTTAGGCACAGAAGTATGGGTCTACACCTGACGTCTCTCTATATCCACAATAGCATGTTAGGGACGGAAGTATGTGTCTACACCTTATGTCTCTCTATATCCAGAAAAGCATGTTAGGGACAGAAGCAGGGATCAACACTTGATGTCTCCCTATATCCAGAATAGCATGTTAGGGACAGAAGTATGTGTCTACACCTGACGTCTCTCTATATCCAGAATAGCATGTTAGGGACAGAAGTATGGGTCTACACCTGATGTCTTTCTATATCCTGAATAGCATGCTATGGACAGAAGTAGGGGTCTACACCTAATGTCTCTCTATATCCACAATAGCATGTTAGGGATGGACGTATGGGTCTACACCTGACATCTCCCTATATCCAGAATTGCATATTAGGGACGGAGGTATGGGTCTACACCTGCCGTCTGTCTATATCTACAATAGCATATTAGGGACGGAAGTATGGGTCTACACCTGATGTCTCTCTATATCCACAATAGCATGTTGGGACGTAAGTATGGGTCTACACCTGACATCTCTCTATATCCAGAATAGCATGTTATGGCAGAAGTATGGGTCTACACCTGATGTCTCTCTATATTTAGAATAGCATGTTAGGGTCAGAAGTATGGGTCTATACCTGATGTCTCTCTATATCCAGAATAGCATTTTAAGGATGGAAGTATGGGTCTACACCTGGCATCTCTCTATATCCAGAATAGCATGTTAGGGACAGAAGTATTGGTCCACACTTGATGTCTCTCTATACCCAGAATAGCATGTTAGGGTCAGAAGTATGGGTCTATACCTGACATCTCTCTATATCCAGAATAGCATGTTATGGCAGAAGTATGGGTCTACACCTGATGTCTTTCTATATCCTGAATAGCATGCTATGGACAGAAGTAGGGGTCTACACCTAATGTCTCTCTATATCCACAGTAGCATGTTAGGGATGTAAGTATGGATCTACACCTGACGTCTCTCTATATCCACAATAGCATGTTAGGGACGGAAGTATAGGTCTACACCTGACATCTCTCTATATCAACAATAGCATGTTAGGGATGGAAGTATGGATCCATGCCTGATATCTCTCTACATCCACAATAGCATGAGGGGACATAAGTATGGGTCTACACCTGACATCTCTCTATATCCAGAATAGCATGTTATGGCAGAAGTATGGGTCTACACCTGATGTCTCTCTATATTTAGAATAGCATGTTAGGGTCAGAAGTATGGGTCTATACCTGATGTCTCTCTATATCCAGAATAGCATTTTAAGGATGGAAGTATGGGTCTACACCTGACATCTCTCTATATCCAGAATAGCATGTTAGGGACAGAAGTATTGGTCTACACTTGATGTCTCTCTATATCCAGAATAGCATGTTAGGGTCAGAAGTATGGGTCTATACCTGATGTCTCTCTATATCCAGAATAGCATTTTAAGGATGGAAGTATGGGTCTACACCTGACATCTCTCTATATCCAGAATACCATGTTGGAGACAGAAGTATGGGTCTACACATGACATCTCTCTATAGCCACAGTAGCATGTTAGGGATGTAAGTATGGATCTACACCTGACGTCTCTCTATATCCACAATAGCATGTTAGGGACGGAAGTATGGGTCTACATCTGACATCTCTCTATATCAACAATAGCATGTTAGGGATGGAAGTATGGATCCATGCCTGATATCTCTCTACATCCACAATAGCATGAGGGGACATAAGTATGGGTCTACACCTGATGTCTTTCTATATCCAGAATAGCATGTTAGGGACAGAAGTATGGGTCTACACCTGACGTCTCTCTATATCCAGAATAGCATTTTAGGGACAGAAGTATGGGATGTCACACACAATATGTATTGTAGTCTTCCAATAATCATTCACTTTGATGTAGAACTGAAGCTATCGATAAATTTTGAAAAGAAATGCTCTTTGAACAAACCTGTTTGCTCAATTAATAAATAGTTTCTATAATAATAACAACCTGTTTGCACAACCTTCAGCAACGACAACACCTTTTTTTCAAATATACATAATTTGCTGATTAAACAATTACTGAGGGCTTAACTCATTGAAAATAACAATTGGTCAAGTTATTTCCACTCTTTTTGTTTTCTTTGGTAATGTGATCTCAAGTGTCAGTATATGCAAGTAAAGTGGTTGTGTGTGCAAAGCCCTCACCTTGGGGCTGGCGGGAGGTGGCTTGCATTTCTCGAAAAACTACTCAATCAGTTACTAGTTTGACAAGTTAAATGATGTGTCTATACCTGATCACAGGGGATCTCCTTTTCTTCAGATATGATAGAGCAGTAAGGAATTTCAGTCATCATTAAGTAAGTGGGTGGCAATATTTTAGTGATAAAACAGATACTTATATACTCATTTTATGAATAATTGAAATAAATGGAATATGTGGTACTTGATTAGAATGAAAAACAAATACATTAGATGTGGGTTCTTATATCTATCTATCTATATATATATATATATATATATCTGTGTGTGTGTGTTTATTTCCATTTCTTAATCAGGATTGTCCATATGAGTTAGAATACAGTTTCAGCGAAAGCCCCAGGGTGGAAAGCTCCACTATATATTTAATACGCATCTCACAATGAATGCTAACAATGTTGTACAGTCAGGTGTACAGTTAAGGATGGATAGTGATGTTTTCTATACTTTAAAGTAATGGTAGGAGAAATAATAAAAAAAGTATTGTAGAAGTAGAAATGTGAAATAGTGCAGAAAATGTTGAGGAGGGTATGAAGAAGGAAAAAGTTAGGAATAGGTGTTCAGAATATAAGATGTGCGTGTCTCTGTGTGTGTGTGTGTGTGTGTAAATTGGAAAACCTAGGGAAAACTCACAAAGACTCAGTAAGAACATTTTGAACATGATTGTAGGAAATACGTAATTGCAGGTCTAGCTCTCTTTAAGGACATTCAAATGCATTTTTGATGTCTTTTTCCTGTGGGATTCAAAGCTTTCCCATCCAGAATTCAGGGAAATTTCTCCTGCACATTATAGTGAAAATGTTGCCAAATTTTTACAGTTCAGAGTTTAAGGACCCCTTTATTTTTGGATTAGGTTTGCATCTGTGAGATTTATATAGCACTGCTTTGGTGAGCCATATGTTTCTCAAACTTACTGCATTATCAGATAATTTTATTTTAGCATTTTGTTACAGTTAGTGCTACCAGTCTATTTTTAGGCAGTACCAAATTGACAAACTCTTGGCTGCAGACCAGCCTTGATGAAGGGATTAAATGAATATCATGCAAGCACCTTTATGCATTTCAAATATACTTCCCAGTGACACAATCGGAATGAGAAGGGCTGACAGAGAATAAACACAGAATTTAGTTTGAGAGGTTCTTTTGAAGCGACCGAGCTATGAAACAATTTTTGAGACTTGCTTGGGACTATGGGAAGGTAGGTAGCAGGAAAAAGCCCACTAATATATTAGGTTCATCTGACTTTTCAGCAAGATCACATACAGTTTCTCCATACTATTTTTGAAGCAAGTTATAGAGAGGATTAAATCTCGGCTTACAGTTCACCATTGTTTCACAAGTCAAAGTTTGTATCAGTAACACACATTATTTATTAATGGTAGTAATTTTCTGATGGACAGGGAGGAGATGATAATGTAGGCAGAACAGGAACATGTGGTACAAGGAAGAAGGACTGGAGTATGATGCAGTGGCATAGAGATTGCATAGAAAGGGCAGGGTGATTGAGAGAGTTTACTATACCAGAATGCCGAAATTAAGGTGAGTGACAAATGAAGCAGGTATTAAAGACAGCAAGAAGAAGAAAAACAGGAAGAAAACGGAATAACTAATGCACTTGTCTTGAGATTGGAAAGTTAACAACCAGTAGAACTTTGGTGAGTGGTCACAGCATAGGCGCTACTATATGCAAGAAAAAAGGACAAAGGCCTATAGCCAGAATTATGAGGCAGGTATATAATCAGCAAGTTAGAACAACTGAAGCTTTCAACTTTCTGGCAGCAAACTGGAAGTACTGACTTTACGGAGATAAATACAATGAGATTTCATAAAGGTGGCGGTGGAGTATATGCATTAGCAAAGAAACAGCCACAAATGGGGAGGCATAACATGTTGCATCTTGCCCTTACTACTACTGAGTAAAAAGGCACAGAAGTAGTGCATAGTGCACTTAATACAGATCACATAGAGCACATAATACAGATCACATAGAGCTATGGTGTAGGGTTCCTGATGAGTGCAACAACAGACAGGCCTGAGCTTATAATACAGTGAAATTTGATCTCTTGGTGTAAGGGATACAACTGTGCAGATGTGTAGAAAGTAGCATGCTCTGTATTAGGAAAATGGAATCAAGTCATCAGAAGATGAAATAGAATATATTGTGATGTATTGCCATGAAAGCATCAACAGTCTCAAACTCACGTCTCTTTCATAAGTAATATTGTAAAGTTCACAGACCTCACAAAACAGTTTTTTTCTGCAGAATGAAAAGCCCCTCTGTACCCCATGATGTGCGAGCAATCCTCTGAATCACCAATCTCTCCTAGGCAATACAAAATTAGAGAGAGGGAAGACGAAAAATGTAACCCCTGTGTCCCTCTTTTCTGCGTCTCTGAGCATAGTATTTATGATTCAGCCAGTTTTAGCTTTCAGAAATATCTTGCCAATGTTGTTGAAGCAACATTTAAAGTCTCACTCAGTTAGCAATGAACCATACGATTCACAACGAAATGCGTGAAATACATTTCACTGGATCTGGTATACTGGAAGTGCAGATTCCTTACTTTCAGCTTTTTTTAGGAAAAGGAGAATGAGAAAGTGCTTTGAATGATATCTGAGTTTTTACTTAAATTTAGATAACCTACTTGTCAGTGCTTTGACATTCGAGCTGTTATACATTTATGAGTGTAGTTGTAAATCATCTCACATGGGTGTTTAGGAATTTATTCCCACAGGTATGATATTTTTTTACTTTAATGTGTTTCAATGTACTCGTATTAGTTAAACAGTTTTCTGTCTTATGTAGTTGACACCAAGAAGAAGTAAAAATATGGAAAAATAGGCAATTTTATTACCTAAAGGTGGAAAACAAGGTGCAGCCTGAAAAAGACACAGACTTACAAGTAGAACTGGGATGGGGCCAGCAGAATGCTAGGAAGAAACCTAAGAAAATAATAACAAGGGCTGTATGGACAGATAAGGCTAAGACTAAAATGGAGTTGGCTACGAGAGTAGTAAAGATTTCTGGATAAACTCGGGAGTACGGGAGAACCTGACTAGACTATGAGATACTGAAAGAAGGTTATATGAGGCAAAACAAGATCCCAGTGTAGGCAGAGACACTATATTATTTACCTCTATTCTCAAATAAGAATGGAACTGCAGGATTTTACTACTGGAGATCAAAATCATTAGGACAGAGATGGAAAATAAATCCAGGACAATGAGAACTGACAAGGAAAACAGCAGCATGAGTTGCCATTCGGTTGGCATACTACTAGAGTTCTTAGAACTTGCAAATGGGCCCTTTCAAGGCTACATTGCCTTCCTTTGGATTTTTGATGGTTTCAGTGCACTGCAGAACAGCTACAGAAGAGTCACTGTGCAAGGAAGAGAAGCCAGGAATGACTCAGGAAATACCCATATTAACCTCACTTCTATCCTTGAAGAAGTAATGGAAAAAAATCATGCATGACAGGCTGGTTAAATTCTTGGATGTTAAATGATTGGCAGATAAGCATCATTGTGCTGTTACAAAGCAAATATTTTGATAGGCTCCCTATTGAAATTCCAAGAAAAATCACTGGGAGTCCATTATAGGTTCATAGGTATAACAGGCTACCAACCACTAGGGGCCTTATAAGCCTTGGAGGTTATATTAACCTCAAAGATGTCTTTGCTTGACCTAATTAGCCCTCTTAGTTGCCTATTTAGTTTGAAGAGAGAGTTTTTATCTTTATGGGAATTACCCTTCCTGATTTTTGCCATAATTTATTTCCTTTGTTGTACATCCTGTTTAATTTGGGGTGCCATCAAGGGCAGTTTGTTTCTGGGGCTAGTCCTGATTTTACTTCTGGTGGATACAGCAGTCTCTATACAGCCATTGACATGGTTGGAAAGAGTTTATGAAAGCAAATCGGCATATGCTGCTGTGCTCTCAGAGTTTCGAGGGGCACTACATTTTGACAAACTGTCACTTAAAAGGTAATTTGCCTTGGAATATTTCTAAACTGTAAATGGTTTTAATGGGATTACAGAGCTGATTTGATTTCAGAGGAGGCAGATCTATGGTTGGACATTACAAAGGAGGACAAGACATTGGGGAGGGGTGCAGCATTCTCACATACTTGTGAGCACGAGGTCCATCATGTTGAAGCCTCTAGTGGGCATATACACTATTTGATCAAGGGTGTTTGTATTTATAAAATCCAGGAATCTCTGTGCCTGTAGATTTGAGGTCATTTAGGATTCCCAAGTCTCCCAAGAGTAGGGTGTTAGGTTTATTTGAATTTGTTTTCTGGGATAGAGCACTGATCTCCATGGACCTTCTTCAGACTCAGCCTGGGAGCAGTGTCTGGTTAAGTGACTTACTTAGAGTCGCACAGTTAGGCAGTGGAAGCTGAGGTTGGATGGTAAGTGTCTCCAGTAGGTCCAAGTATGCACTGTGAGCGTCTTTTGACATGGAGGGTTATCTGCAGCTGAACACAATATGATATGGGATTTTGTCTATGGTGATCTTCGTGTGGAGGAACTCCAGCTCATCATCATGTCTGACCATCCTAGAAGGATGTTTCTTACTGATGTAGATGGGCACACCTCTACTGTTATCCCTTGTCTGTGCAGCTACTGGTCTAGATGTGTGTAAGGCAGTGAAAACCTTGCATTGTTTGAGTACTCTGGGCTGCTTTAAACTAAGTCTCAGTAACTACACACATATCTGTACTTCTGAATGCGAGGAAGGATTGGAGGGAGTGTAGTTTTTATTAAGGCTTCTGGCATTGAGCAGTAACACCTTGAGGTTCAATTGAATTGATTTTGCTGTCAGTAGATTTGTCAGTTTGGCATTGTCTAAAAAAAGCACTATGGGGTGGATAAAGTTTTAACCAGTATTCAAAAGCCTACAGGGAAAAGGTGCATACCATCCTTGACAAGTCAATGTGGTCAGTTAACCATGCTCCCCCACGCTAACAAATATTGGATCCCATTAGAATGACACCATTAAGACAGCCAGTTGTTGAAATCAATCATTTTTAGCTCAAATTGTGATATCATCCCCAGTTTTAGTAATGTACTGCTCAATGCTAGGCTCATACCAGCATAATACACATGGTCTGAAAGGTCCATAATGTTTCTCTCTTCATATACTACAGAGAGGTACATCTCAGGTGATTTACACTTACATGGACTATGATAGAATCATACTGGTACCTGTGGCATAATGACTTGAGTGCTTGTGTGATTTGGCAGATCCTGGCTCCAGATAAACAACTCATAGTTATCTCCTCCTTGTTTGGCCTGGTTGGAGGGGCATCAGTATATCTTAAAGTGAAGCCATAATTTCAAAATTGGGAATGTTTAAGCCACCTGTGTAAAGGGTGGTGTTCCCCTGTACACCACTTATTTGGGCTTTTTTCCACACCCTCCAGTTGTATGCAGAGATATTCCAACATAGAACAGGAGCAAAAACAAAGTCTGTTAAAATTAAATTCTTACAGTTATAGTTATGAAGACTCAAAATTACAATGGAAAACACTTTTTCTGGCCTGAGTGGTATAATTATATGACTGGGTCATGAAAGAGACAGTAAAAAGGAACTCAGTGGTTGTGGTTTACTTGGACTTCTATAAGCCCTTTTTCGCCACATCATGTAGAAGTATGGTGATGTAGATGGATGACAATGAAGGTAAAACTAAGGTGGTCAGTGGCATCTGGGCAGATGAGAAGCAGAAACCACTCATTTGATGGAAGCTGTTTGATAAGAAGTTAATGGCCTTGTACTCTGGGGTATTAAGACTAGTTCTATTTACAGGTGGCCTGTTGGTGCAAGGGTTTTGCTCATAATTATGTCACCAGTGACCAAGACTCAACTAGCATTCTTGACATGAGTGCTCCCTCTTGGGGAAAATGCTGAAGCCAATGGTAAGTTGTTTCATCCAAGGGTATGGGTGGAATGAGAACTCTTACAGCAGCACTGCACCCTGGTAGTGGCCAGGAGGTTGTGACACTGTAGCCCTTAAATTAGTTATCTGCTCCTTGTAGCACCGAGGGCTGAAAAAAAAACAGCACAATTTGTGCATTAAGTGCTTCTTAGGCATTCTGCATGCAGGGGACTGGCCAGTGGTAAAATCTTCAACAATCTATTACCATCACTATAGACATTAGTATCTTGACATTGGTGGTAGTTGAGAAGGCAAAATAGGGTTGAGATGGTTATAAGGAGTTTAGGAAACAAAGAAGACTGTTTGGAAAAGATGTAAAACCTGGGTGAAAAAAAGACGTTTCCTGGGATTCGATAATGCATACACTGTTCTGAGTGAACAGACAACACAGACATAACTCACACCTTCTTCCTCCTAATTTTAGTTGTCCTACTGATTTTCTTGCAGCTTTAAATATTGACAGGGATTCATAAAGGTTACCATAAACTACACTTAGTGTAATCTTTCTGAGTAACTAGAAAGCACAACAATGTGGTAGAGATGTTCTTGAATATATATTGTGTACACTTAGTGTAGGCTTTAATAAATCTGGCCCATTATTATAAGAAAAGGAGCACTCTTGTTTAGCATATTTGGTGCTTGATACAACCTGGATAATGGAGAGGCACCTCAGTCTGTTTGCTGATGACACCAAAACTTGTTCACTGGTTGGTAGGGGAGGTGGGCACTTCAACACGATCTGAGAAAACCTGCATGGTAGGCAGAGAGGTGGAATGTATGATTAAATGTACAGTGGTATAAAAATGTGCTTTAGTGGAGAGGGACTGAGCTGTAAAGTATGGATAAGGAGGAGAATTGATAGAATGCCAAGGAAAAAAAAAACACTTGAGTGTGATCATACTCCATACTTAATTCTACAGCATAATTTGAAAAGACTGTGGTGAAGGTCTGTGGAACTGGAACTGAGTAGCATGTGGTCTGAACTTGAGGGAAGATGTGAATTTTTTGATTTTATAAAGCACTGATAATGCAGCACATAGACTTACTTAGTGCAGGTTTGGATACTACATAGTTAATATGGCATCAAAATGAGGGAGAATAGGCTGATGACATCTGGTGAGATGGTTAGAAGATAAAGAATGCATCCTGAAGAAGTATCTCTAATCTGAAGGAAAATGGGATGATGGAATAAACTGATAAGTGCTTGCTGTATTATAATGGTCAGAGGGGAGGACTGAAGTTAGTTGGTACACTAAGTAAGTGAGGCATTCTCTCTCGGTGAATATTTCACATAATTTAACAAGCTCACCATTAAACACCTCATCAATGCCTACCAGTCTTGATAATCTGATCATCTGGTTCTTTTACCTCATTTCTTATTTGCCATCATGGATGATTACTATTAAAATGTAGGTAATCATTTGAATATGTGGGTTTCTACAGATGATAGAGCAAAAATTCTCATTAATATTGTCCCTATAGATTGTGACATCTAAGTGATCAGAATTATCTGTGGATGAATGGTATATGAACCACAGAAAATCAGTGGTCGTTTCTAAATACTTAAAAATTCATTTAGTAGAACACTAGTACCTAACCATAATAAAAAAATCATCCAAAAATGTGAATGCAGTTTAATATGTTCATTATACTTAGATGAAAACACAAAGTTATTTTCCCATAACCATAACATAATATTTGCATATGTGGAGGTACATGCTGCCCCCATAGCAACCCCCTTTGTCTGGTGATAAAACTCACCCTCAAAGTAAAAAAATTAAAATCCAGCATGTATTGCAGAAATTGCTCCTTTATCCTAATATCAACATTCTTTGTTTCATTAAAAGACTCGGCAAACCATTCCATACCGTTATCACTAGAGATAACTGTAAACACATTTTCTAGGTCTCATGTAACTTTAATGAATCTGGGTCATGTAACACTTTACTAAGCACTTGTGCAAAGTGCCAAGAGTCTTTCAAGATATAATAACTGTTCTTAAAAAAGATTTTTAACTTAAAGTCAATATCCTTGGCTAAAGGCTCAGTCTTAGAGGTAGCAGTTATAACAGTAGGTGGGAATAGTGGATACATTTGTCCTTATGCACTTTTGGAATTCCAAAAATTGTTGGGCTAATCAGTGTTTTGAGCTTAAGATAATAAAATAGCTTGGAATAAATAACTTGTTGTAATATAATGTCTTCCAGAGCCCAGCCAGTAGCTGCATAGGTTGTACTGATACCATTCTTGGAGACTTTCTGATAAAAATCAGAATCTTCCAAAAGACACCCCATATTATTTATGTAATCAAGTTAATCCATTAATACCACCTCGCCCCATTTGTCCAGCTTTATTATTCTAATAGCAAGCTGCTGCAAAGCATTACTCTTTTCCTTAGTTAAGTTAAAACAAATTCTTGGTCATGTTGTTACAATATGTACATAATCCTGCTTCACAAAGTGATTTATAGTACTTCTTCTGGATAAACCCATCTTGTGTACAGCTGTATTGTTGCCATGTATTAAATTCTAGTTTAACTTTCTCACAAGAAGTTTTAGTTCTACAAGTAAATTCACCAGGTTAACCTTTATTGAGGAGACAAAGCTAAAAGCCCTCTTAAATAAACGTATGTGAGTTGATATTGTTTTTGACTAAAAATGTTAAAATTGTCTTTAGAAATAATGGTTACAGTCCCTGTATGCCCCTCACATGTGAGTTCCAGGATTGATCCTGTGGCTCTATCTCCTTTTGGAGTTCCATCCCCATTGTTGGTAATTCCTTGGGGGGTATGATGTTGAGCCATTGATCCTGTTGTTGTGTATATAATTTTTCTGACAGTGCAATTTTCAACAAATATCTAACCGATGGAATTCTAAAAAATTATACAAGTCCGACATGTTACTATCCTGCCTTTCTTATGTGTCTGTGTCATTGCTACTTTTACAATTGTTGGACACTATTAGGGCGGAGGTGGGGTTGGAGGTTTGTGGTAAGCCTTCCCCTCTAAATAGTCTTTTTATCCATTGATAGCTCTCTTGCTTTATTTTCTTGGTTGAGATATGCTTGTTTGTCCACCTTTTGAAATATCCATTTTTATCATATTTAATGTAACTAAACAATAAGTCATTACTGATGGAAACATTTAATGCATGAATTTATTTCCCTAAAATTGCCACCTGTTCATTATTTGCCATTGTCATAATGGTCAACATTTCAAGCCCCATTCTGTTGAACAGGTCAGTAATATCATTATAAAATTCACTCTTAGGTTAAATGCCAAAGGGCAGTTTAGTAATTCTTAATCCTTTAGGAACAATCTTTCCCTTTATACATTCTTTTAAATAAATATTGTCCATTTGGAGTGCTCTAAATTTAAATAATCTTTTCTCAGTTTTTTGTAAATTGAATCAAAATATTGTCTCTTACCGTGTCAATTCGGTGCCTAAGCTGCAAAGCCTGTCTGAGCCAACCATCAGTGCTTGCAACCATGTTATTGTCAGGGTTAAACTTTATTTAATTTTCTTGACTTCTCCTTGCAGTTTTGCCTCTGGTTCTTCTCTCATCTGTGTCATTAAAATCAGGAACTACTATTTCATTCTGCCTGGGCAAATTACTTTGTTTTAGCTGAGTAATATCCTGATGTAATATCTCTGCACTCTAAGAAATTTGTATTAACAGTGTTAAATCCAATTGGATGTTGCTGCTTTGCAGTCCAGTATGAGCAGATTCAATCTCTTCATACAAGCCCTGTAAGGACAGGCTGCAAATGTGTGTGGTTAACAAATAACAATGAAATGTCAGACTACCACACATTACCCATACTGGCATTAAACAGAAAAACTAAAAACAAACTATCCAAGCCAGTAAAGTAAGTCTCAAGATGCAGGAAATAACCGCTTTAATAGTTAAAAATGAAAATAAAAATCTGCTTAAGTGCTTTCATCTTACATCTTTCATTAAGACTTCAACAAAACCTCTAGTTACAATCTACCACTAGCATTGGAGATTTAGAACCATTAAATATGTAAAAAGTACTGTTATCTTTTGTAATATGTGTTTGACTGAGATGTATTTTATTCCAGTTCACTGCTAGGAGAATCAGTGTAGCTGAGGTGTCCATCACCATACTAGCATCAGTGTGCTTAAAGCAATCCTTGCATTAAGAGATCTTTATACATAGCACTTTCACATTGTTATAAGCTCACAGAGGACAGTCACTGCAGAAGAATGGTCTGCAACAGAGACATTGCTCACGTTGCGTACCATTACTGGAAGCTGCCCAACCTATTTGCACTCAATAAAGCAGGGCTATGTAATTTTTTTCAGTACTGTTTAATATATTATCATATCAAAATTTGACTCTAGATCTCAAACCAAACATGCACAACAACTAATTCTTCCTTGCTTTGCCTGGGGTATAGTCCTTAATTATTTAGCTAGCCTTAGTCATAATCCCACCCACTCAAAACAGAGTCCAGCAAATAGCTACCTGAACCATCCCTACTTTTCAAACACAACAGCTCCCTTAAAGGCACACCACCCTCTTTATATCTGAATAACAGTTAAAAACCACACTTGTTCACAATTACTACTGCTTCTGGTAACTAAGCTTCCTACAGCTGGAGGCCCAGAACAAGGGCAGACAAAGTGTGCTACGTCTTGTTTGCAGGTACATCATGGCTATACTGGTTGCATGCATAAATGTTTCTATTAGACCAGCTGGTTAGTGTGTACTTGCCTTGCAGGTGGCCATCTAAAACAATTTATCGATCCTCTAAAATCCACCATATGCCTGTAATTAAGTTGTAACTCTAGGAAACTTGTTCAGGGGTTACATTTCTTAGTGGGATCATCAATCAGTTAGCTCAAGTTAGCTCAATTAACATCCCTTGGTGAGTTCTGTCTCACCCAGCTAGTTACTCACCCTAATAGAACACACTACACTAATCAAATTACATATTTCTCTACTGGGTATCTTCCAATTCCTCACAAAGTCATTTTACATCTATCATTCACCCTCTTCTTCCAATAATCACGTTATATAACTCTCAGCAAAACAACTCTGTGATCATAGTTTCTGCCTCTACCTAGACATCATTCAAACAAATCAAGAAATCATTACTGTTACAACAGGTCACAGCCAACTGGACACCTGTGCTACAAAATCCAATATTTAATGTTTTTACTGTGTAATGTTGGAGCTTTTCTCCCCCCCGTCCTCCACTGAAAATGGGTTCCCCGGTCACCAAACTGAAATAAATAAATAAATAATAAATAAATAAATAAATAGTTTAATAAATAAAATAAAATGACTGTAAAGGACTCTAGAATACCTTTCAAAACTTCTGCTCAGTCCACGTGAAGGCTTAGTTTCAACTTTGTAATTCACTGAATAAAGTATACCTTCACAACCTGGCTATCAGCCAGGTTTAATGTGGTCATCCAAGTTAAAAAGACTGTATGGAAAAATGTTTAAAATCTTAATACACAACATATCTGGCAGGACTTTTACTCTGCTAGGAATACATGCAAGAAAGCCGTGCTTAAGGCCAAATCTGTGAACATCAAATCATGCCAAACATGCCTTTCTGGAAAATCCAAAGGGCTCTAGACAGAGGTTAGCAGCCTCCTAAGTAAAACTAAAAATATTCCTGAGTTTGATACAAAACACAATTTCCAAACATTTTTGAACCATTCATTCACAATCAGCTTAAATGCCTATTATTTTAATAAGCTGTTTACACCTCTGTAACAACGTATTCCGCAGTTTACCTAAAAGGTTTCACCACTACCTTTCTTTCTAAGAAAGAAGCCATTCAAAAAGTTAAAAGGTGGCTACAGAAACTTTCAAACAACTGCCCTGCTAGATCCTGCAGCCTCAGTTCCAGACTTCATATACTCTGTGATACTTTCCTTCCTCAAATCCTAAACCCCATCATCAGTCTATTTCTAGCCACTGGTTTCATTCGTGACCTGTAGAAATCTTCTACAGTTATTAGGCTTCCAAAATAAGGATCTCTTCTACTTCTTACATCATTCCATCTGCCCTATTTCCATTATAAAAAATCTTAGAAGGACCAATTCTATATATCGTTCTTCTTAATTAGATATGGTCTTCTCAACAAACTACAAAACAGATTAAAAAAATGGTTGTAGCATCCTTTGATACATACTTTCATTCTTAACATGGGTGATGGCCACTTAAATAGTGCCATATTTGATTCAGTGGACCAAAACAATTTTTTAAACTGCCTTAATAATATATATCAACTATCTCACACAGCTGGTTGCTTAGCTGCCTTTAAAAGGAATCCTCCAGTAAAAATATATAATTCCTTACTCACAGCATGGACATGTCATTAAAGAAACATCACAGGACTCAGTAAAGGGGTTAATTTCAATTAATTTCAGCATATCACATCCCAACATTCCAGCATTTTTCCAGGTTGACTACACGATGTTCTGGACAGGAGAAAAATCCCCAGTTAACATGAAGGACACACTATCCTATTATCCAGTAGCTGTCCATATATCCACATATGGTTGAAGTCACTTGGACTCTCTCTAAATTAAAAAAAAAATGGAGGTTGTCTAGTGCAGCCAAATGATTTGCACCAATCACACACCTGGGCTGTTTTATCTTTACAAGGAGAGCACCTCTGCACCACCAGCTGCTTCATATACTTAATTTCTTTACATAACCCCTAGCTCACCTTAGATATCCATATGAACAGTCTAATAAAATTAAGAACTTGTTAGGGACATGCTCAAAATATCCAGTCTACTTATGCCAAAGCTAAAGTAAGCATCGCAGAAGATGTCCTGCTCCCCATGTCAAAATATTGTTCTTTGTTTTCAGCTGAACGACTTTCAAACAAAATAACAAACTTTGTCATACAAACTCCTATACTTGAACACCAAAAGATTCAGACTTCTGCTTGTCGTTACAAATGGCAACCATCTCTTCTCTCTCTTTCATTCTCATATCCCTGTTTTATGAACTGTCGGTCCTCTCTTAAGTCATTACAGAGCTGCATTTCTTCAGTCTTCCGCATATAGCCCTCTAAATAAGATGTCCTTTCTTACTCCTTAGAATACCTTACAAAGGCTTTTTTCCTGCGGAAAATCAAAAGCTTGGAATTTCTATACTCATCTTGATCAGTGTCTGTCCACATATCTACAATTTAAATTTTATCTTATAAATTATGTTGAGACTTAAAATGTTTTCACATTAATCAATAAAATTTAAAATCTCCTTATTATGATTTGTTGGTGTCTGACCATGTACACTGTAAGTTATGTTGTGCCCAAATCATGCCTTAATACTACATACAACTTAAAATATGCTGTATCTGAACTGTCCCTTTTATACATAGTTATATTTTATTCTTGTGGGGATTCTTAATGCTGTACATACTAGATTTTCACCTCGTTACAAGGTCATAGCAGAAGAAAGGGCCTTATTGATCCAATATTGTTACCTTAAACAAAAATAAACAATTAAAATGAATGCCAGACCACTACCATCTTTGAATACCAGTGAGGTAGTAATATATATGAAATGTTTCAGTAATATTGTATTAGCACTAGTGTGGCAGTAACATATATGAAAGGCTTCAGTAATACTTTATTAGCTCAGAAGTCCAAGCCAACACAAAGGGACTCTAACTGACCAAGTTTGCAGATGACTGCAAACTGGGAGCCATTATCGACTCTCCAAAGGTCGTAGACATCCGACAACAAGGCCTCACTGAGATCAATGACTGGTACAAGAACCATGGCCTCAAGCTCACTGCCAAAAAGTGCATTGTCATTCCCTTTGGAATAATTTTGGTGTCCATGAGCTATCATATAGACGGTAGTCCGCTAAACACGGGAGTGATAAGAGACCTGGGAACACAGGTTGACAGCAACCTCTCCTTTGATAACCACATTGCCACAGTGGTAAGAAAGTCCTTCTATGTAGCACATCTTATCACAAAAGGTTTCTCATCCAGAAAGAAGGAGGTCATAATCCCTCTTTACTCGTTCCTAATTAGACATATTATTGAATAAAACACCTCATTTGGTATGTACCTCACTAGGCATCTACAACAACTGGAAAGACCACAAAAATACCTAACTAAGAGGATCTTAGGCCTTAGACATATGCCCTACACTGACAGACTCAAAAAACTCCAGCTATACTCTGTCTCATATCACCTACTTAGGGGCAATCTCTGGTTGACCTGCAAAGCCATGTTTGACCCAGAACTATTAGATATGCTACACCTAAAGAAATCCCAATACCTCCACGTCACATGCTCGAGGGACCTAAACCTCATTACCACCATAAACAGAACATGCTGGAGGGACAGATTCCTAACCCAGCGACTTCCCATACTCTGGAACAAACTCCCCATTCACATCAAGCAGAGCAATTCACTGGCCCTTTTCAAAAGAAATCTTTATGAGTGGATGGGCAATAGGAAATTCACCTCAGGGATCATTTCATTGGCCCTCCTTGACAGGGGCACAGGAAACTAACTTTGGGCAGCAGTTCTCCCTGGGGAACACCTCAGTGGCCCTGGTTGGCATGGGCACTGGGAACTAACTCCGGGCGGCATGATGCCAGGGAATTTTTTGGGCTGCGCTTATACTGGCTCCAGGGCCATTAGCCTAGTACACACCTATGAACCTATGAGTAATGAATTATACTATAGAAAATGTGAATTATTTTTTAATATTCATTATATGGAACAAGTCTTTAAGTTAAAACTTTTCTTAGTGTTAAGAGTTCATTTGTCTGCTTACCAAAAGGAAATAATTGATATCAAATGCCCATTATGTATAAATTAAGTGTATGGTATAAGAATTAAAGCATTAGTATGAATTGTGTGTTGAACAGAAACTGGTATTCCTACAGAGATGCTGTTTTAAAATTTAAATAATTATTCAATTAATGGATAATTAATTGTGTTGTGTTTATAAGCTGGTTTGTAACACTGTGTCAGATTTTGCAGTTTCCTATACATGACTTGTTGCAGAAGCACAAGGGATGAGTAACATAGAAGTTTACAGCAGTGTAGCATGTATGTTTTGTATTTTAATTAGTGTGGTATTACTTCCAAAATACCAACCACTCTTTCACTAAATTTGGTCTGCCATCATAGTCCCCTAAAGTCACTACCATTAAGAAAGTTTTTTTACCTCTTTTTAAGAATGTGTAACTATCGACCAGAATAACTTCATGTTTTAGAAGTTCAGTTCAATTCATTTCACCTCTACTTAAGTAACTTAGGAAAAAATCCCAAATATTTCTAATCATTTTTTTATAAATCAAGATCATTAAACTATCAGTTTCTTTTTATAAATGAATGGCTCCTTTATAATAAGCAAAAGAAAGAATAATCCTACATTCTAAGTTAAAACTAATCAGTGAAGTAAATAAGGCTGCCTTAAAGTCTACACACAGAGGGTTAAGGCTGTGAGATGTTAATGACTTACTTATTGTAGTTGTGGGTATAGGGTTTTATTCCTTCCATCTCTATTTACACACTGTGTGATTCTAAGAAAGTCACTTAATGCGACAGTGCTCTTAGGTTTCCCTGAAAAAAGGATGGTTGTGTTCACTGGGTTTACCTGATTATCACATGAATAAAAAGAAATAAAACCTATAATTAACATCCATAATTATATATCACAGACTCATACATACTCACAATACATAAAATTAAAAAAAGCAAATTTGCAGGATAGTACAGAATTATTAAATGCTCCTAAACAATGCAGAAAATGTAATTACCTGCTAAAGAGTAGTTTTAATATACTATATTTAATAAGTGTAACTATAAAACCATCTGAGTTTTGTTATATTTATCATTACTCCAGCCGTCTATCATTATTACTGCAGATCCACTGTTTTCATCTTGAGCTTTTATTAAAATAATAATATACACATGTATATTTTCCCATGTACATGTGCACACAAGCATACACATGCATGCACAGACACCATATGAATACACACACACACACACACACACACACACACACACACACACACACACATATACACATACATCTTTATAGTACCCCTTTCTGTTTTCCACAATAACTTTAGAGATGTGATTTACAAACCATATACCTATGATTATCTTTAATAGTAAAATAACTGTTCTCGTTACCACTGCTTACTCCACAGTAAAAACAATGAACAACTCTACCTGGTCATTACTGATTGTCCTGCACCAATTTGCATGCCACATTTGCAAACAGGTGATTAAGCATGAGTGCTGAGTGCGATAAGATTATCATATACCCTTCTGCCTTACCTGACTAAACTAGTCAACAGGTGGCTTCTACACATGTAGATGGCAGCAAGTAGCAAAAGATGACAACTAGTTGTCCAACAGGAGTTATGGTAGATAAGAAAGAGTAGATGTCTGCAAACACTCCTAAAATTCCTATTCTGGAGGGAGTTGCACTAAGAGAGCAGAATTTTGAAATGTTTCTAATGAAATGATATGTTTTATGTACAGAGTTTTAATATCTATATAATGATTTTGTATGTTTTTGGTGTTTATATAAAGAATGTCTTGTATACGTTTTAGGAATTGTTTAGGGTTATTGTTTGTGTGTGTACCACAGCTGCTTTTTATAACAAGCTCTGATTTTACTGCTTATCTAAAAAATTATAAAATACTACTTTAACGGATCATACAAAATACAGAACTAATGAAGTTTAACTATAAATAAATGGAAAGCTTTTGTGTTAAGTATTTGGGAAAATGGACTTAATTTGTACCTCATGACTGTACCCACGATACTTAAAACGAGTGGAGCACTGCAGAATTTCACACAGCCAGTTAAATAAAACGTTTGTCTTCTGAAGATGCAGATTAAATAAATAAATAGATAAATAAACAGGTTATGTTACCTATTCCCAAACACTGACTAAGCATGTTTCTTTGTCTTGAATAGTATAGTTAGACAAGGATTCTAGCACACTCTGTGAAATTTTGGGACAGCTATATTATTATTATTATTATTATTATTACTACTACTACTAGAGGTACTGGAAAAACTAGAAATCATGGCTTAGTCGCATAAGACTGTGATAAATCACATCATATGAAAGTTATCGGAATCTTGAGCTGTCCGCAGAATATCTTCCTGGTTCTGCATAAATTGAATGCTAGAAGCTTCATAAATGCAAAGAATGACTTCTGTTGGTGACTTGGTGATATAACCTTCAATAGTGAATGTACTGACAGCATGTATCTTAATATAACTGAAGCCTTTGTGTTTATTATTTTAGTGTGTAGCTCCATCAAGTGAAGTTAGTTTCAAAAGACAAATGCAATGTGGATTCTTTGCCAGGTTTGTGACACTTCACTGAAGAATGAAGTGGAGTAATATGAGGCAGATCAGGCATTAGGTCTTTCCAGAATGTGGGAGTTACAGCTTGGTATAGGTCGACTTATTGTAATTTTAATTTAGTGATAGCTTCATGGATATACAATACACAACAGGTTTGTATGCATAATACAAAACATGTTCCAAATTACAGTAGAACTTGGTGAAAGTGCAGTATCAGAAAAATAGCATCAAAAGTCAATAATAAAAATAAAATCATAAATATAAAATAAAGAAAATGAAAAAGAGAAAGAAAGAAATTGGGACCCATCTTTAAATGCCATACATGTAACATGAAGCTGGTAGTTCATAAATCACCAACAGTCTGCGTAGGTGAAACAGAAAATAATTTAAAACTAGGCATTTAAAATTAAACATGTGAAGAATAGGACCACTTGGTAAGACATAGATTTGTCTGATGTTTCTGTTGTTTCATGGTATCCCGTTGCTGTTGTGGACTGCTTTTCTAAATAGGCTGCATGAGATATTCTCAACCTGCATTGTCTATGTTTTTAGCCAATTACCTCTTTACTTTTTGATAGTCTTTTTTAAGTAAGAAAAATACTCAATGAGGTAGGAATTATAGGGAAATAGCACATCTCACATGGATGTTGGGAAGCATTATGTCATCAGCAGAGGCCTTCCTTATCTCTGGAAAGTCAGCTTTTTTCTCCTGTAATGCCAACCAGTTTTACATTGGAAAATATTCCTTAATTTTTATACAGGACCCTAAAACAGATTTAAACATAAAGAGACATTCTAAAGCTAAAATATAGTGCAGAATGTTATTGCACTCCAAAAATATTCTCTGATTGACACAATGATCCTTTCATTTTTTGTAAAAAAAACTGTGTAGAATGTGGCATTTATACCTCAAATCAAGTATAGTGCCTCATATAGAAGAGGATCCTTAGGTATGCTGATAAGATGACATAAATAAATAAAACGGATAAAACTTGGGCTATCGAATATATAGACAGGAAATAATAGGCTAAGACCACAGCATTGCAAACTTTAGTACCCTTAATCAATAGTCTTACTTTGTTTATATGATCATTTTCTGAAAATAGAGAAATTGGAGTTTTGATGACTTAATGAAGAGATAACTCACTATTAAAGCTGGGTCAAAGTGGTAGTGCATTTTGAATGCCAAAAATGAATGAATTTAAAACATTTTCTATTTAACTCAGGTTAAACCTGACTTACTCAGGTAGACAAAAAAATCACATCATGCGAGTATCAGTACAATTTCCTGATTTTCAACAAAGATATTTCTGTTAATCAGTATAGGAAAATGTATTCAAAATAATAATGCGCTGAGGTATATGAACCTATCCACTAGGTGTTGCAACTTTAAATAAATCATTGTTAAAATATGAGAAAAGTATCTGTAGACAGTTTTGGGGTGGACCTTTCCCTCAAGAAAATACAAGTGTTGAGAAAGTGTGTGTGTGTATGTAGTCATGTAGTTTATATATATATATGTGTGTGTGCCTAGATATATACAGACATGCGCACACATACATGAATGTATCTGTGCATGTCTGTGCACACCTGCACACACGTGTGTGCGTGTGTGTGTATGTGTGTATGCTTATTTGCATGTGTTTCTGCTACAGTAACATTAAGAATTGAGTTTTATGGTGAGTTTCAAGATAAATAGCACTACAGTTAGGTTCTCTGATCTTTCAGTACCACATATTTCATGAATTACTTGCTCTAGACCCTCACAAATTCCATTTCTATGTTTTCCTTTCTCATTGTTAGTATAAATTACTCTTTAGTCCTCATTTCAAATGGATGTGCTAATTATGTTTCTTGCAGATTTACTTAGTTTCCATCGGTTTTTAGGACGGGGATGCCTTTTTTGTGTCCCCCCCATGAGTTATTTCTTAACCTCCTTCAATAGTGTCATATAAATTTTGCATTATTTTAGTAGTATAGTTAGGATTAAATTTTGCAGTTTAATATCTAGTTTAATGTTATTTAATTCAGTCATTTAAAATCAGGTCTTATTTGCCAGAAATACAGTTTTCTGATTGTGTGGCTATGGCCCTATTTTTATTTTAATGTATTAACTGAACTAGCTTTTGTTCTTAGTGTATTTACAGCATACAGTTTCTTTTCTTTACTTTTATTTTAATGGGACTGAAAATAGCAGTTTTGGTTTGTTGGGGGTGATCTATGGCATGCAAAGAATAGTGATACATGTTCTGCAGATACATACATGATACATATAAGTAAAAATATCAACATCATGAAACAAGTAAACTTGCTTATCATACCTCCTTTATTGTACTTTGTTGCTAGGATATAATATCAGGATATAATGGTAGGGGTAGGGGTGGGATTGCAGTTTGTCATTCTCCAGTGTGACTAGCCAGCAGTTTTGAGTCTGTCATGGGTACAGGGGAAAGCTGTGGGCTCTTCCTTGTTTAGTGGTTACCCAGTAATCTATGGACATTCACAGCTTACAGATTTTCTTGTTGATTCAGTGTTGCTAACCTCATAATGGCTAATAATTGGCAACATCAGCCTCTGGATGGATGAGGAATCCATGACCCTGACACAAGATTTTCTATCAATTATGAAGGGATTTGGCTTTGTGCAGGTAATTAAGTCTGTTACCTGCATTTAGGTATACTGTGAGTTTGGTGCTCCAACATAGGGTAGTGACATCTGACTTGGTGCTTGACCCTATACCTTGGTCAGACTACCACCCTGTTCAGTTTACTTGTGGCTTTATGGCAGTTACAGAGCCCCCCCAATCTTGAGCAGGAATAATGCAGGTGGTGTCATGATATAACTGAATATCAGTTTGTTTCAACTTTTCAGCAGCTCATTTTGGTGCCCAGTGCATACGGTCCTGATGAGTTTCTTGTAGCCTATAATATGAGTGTGCATTCCTCTTTGGACTTTCTTGCCCTGTACACTTCACACCACAAAGAAAAAGAAGGTATGTACTCACCATAACATTCCATGTGAGTTGTTCATCTTGCCTTCATTCTTAGTGATGGGGTTCAGAGCCGATCCTCAGCTCTGACTCAGCCAGATGCAAAAGCTCAAGGTCTTCAACCAGCTCATGGCCTACTCCCTATCCCATGATGCACTGGTGCTCCCCTCAGATCTTGTTTGCTGCCAACTAAAGTAATAAGCCAATTTCTAAATAACGACAGCATAGAATATACTAGACAATGATTAAATACAGACATGACCTGCCTTCAATTCTTGGTCCCCAAGAAGCCTGGATGGGGGTTGGTGGGTGGGACGCAAGAATGAAGGCGAGATGAACAACTCACATGGAATGTTATGGTGAGTACATAACTTCTTTATGTGAAGTTTTTCTGTCTCGCCTTCATTCTTACTGATGGGTTAGCGTCCCAAGCACCATTTTTCTCGGTTGGCTCATGGGAGTATATTCTTCAGGACAGTTTAACCAAAAGTGGCTCTGTCCCTGGAGGTCCTATCTACTTTGTAATGAATGATAAATGTATGAGGCCTCGACCAGGTGGCTGCTGCACAAATGGTGTCTATTGGTAGTTTGGCAGTAAAAGCTAAAGAAATGGAGACAGCTCTAGTTGAGTGGGCCTTTACTTTGTCTTGTAATGGTGTATTCACTGAGCTAGAAGTAAAGGAAATACAGTCTGATAACCATTTTGACAATGTGTTTTTTACAACGGAAGTACTTTTCCAGGAATCTGAGAAGGAAACAAAGAGCTGATCTGTTTTTCTAAAATCCTTGGTACTATCTAGATAGAATCAAAGCTGTCTGTGAACATCAAGCTTGTGCAGCATATATTCTGTCTTATTGCCATACCTGGGGGAAGAAAACAAGCACTTCTACAGACTGATTAAGATTTGTTTCAGAACACACTTTCGGTAAAAAAAGAGGGGTTTGTCTGAAGAGATGCTCTATCATTATGAAATATCATGTATGGGGGTTTAATGGACAAGGCCTGTAGCTCTGAAACCCTCCAAACAGAAGTAATGGCTACTAGAAAAATGGCTTTCCATGTAACGTACTCCAGTTCACATGAAGAGGGTGGTTCATATGGAGGTAGGATGATTCGTGAAAGGACAAAATTTAGATTCCATGGGGTAATAGGAGATCCATTAGGAGGACATAAATGAATAGTGCCTTTGAGAAATGCCTTGGATAGTCTATGAGACATGATATTAGATCCCGCATCACCAAGGTGAAAGTTCGAGATTGTGGCCAATTGAACTCGTATAGTTCTGGCAGCCACTCCCTCATTAAAGAGCTTTGTCAAAAATTCCATTATAGAAGATACTGGGGCCAGGTAAGGATCAATATGGTTTTGTAGTGCCCATATTGAGAATCTTTTCCATTTGCTAAGATATAATTTTCTGGTAGATGATTTATGAGAAGATGTCAGAATATGCTGAGCTGCAGCTGAAAGATTCTGTAACCTGGCTACATTGGGAATTGGATCAGCCAAGCTGTCAATTTGAGGGACCGAAGAGATGGATGAAAATCCCCCGATGAGTGAATCATGAGGTCTGGAACTAGGTTCAGGGTCCAATGTTCTTCCAATAGATGAGGCCGAAGAAAGAGGAACCAAATCTGATGAGGCCAGTAAGGGGCTATTAGAATTACAGTCCTTCCTAGAGCACTGCCTTTCTGTAAAACGTTGGGTATCAGAGGGAATGAAGGAAAAGCATAAAGGAGACCTGGGTGCCAATCATGTACAAGTGGATCCCTTGGGGCATTCCCCGGTGGGGGAATTAGGGAAAAGTAGCTGCTGCATTTTGTGTTTGTGGATGTGGCAAAGAGATTGCAGCAAGGCTGGCCCCATTTGCGGAATATCCTTTCTGCTGCTACTTTCTTCAGGGACCACTCGTGAAGCAATACAATTGCCCCACTCAGCTTGTCTGCTATCAAGTTGGACTTCCCCAGGATATGCATTGCTATCAGAAAGTGCTGGGTGGAGTTTGCCCATTGCCATACTCTCAAGGCCTCTCGACATAGGGGGTAAGATCTGGTTCCTCCTTGTTTGTTTATGTACCAGACTACTGACAAGTTGTCTGTCTGGATTGCAATAATCCCCAGAGGAAGAGAGTCTTGAAAGGACTGCAATGCTAGAAGTACCGCTCTCATCTCTAGGACATTGATATACAGGTGAGCCTTGTGTTCTTTCCATGTGTCTTGGGCTAATAATGCTCCCCTCCCCAATCAGGGAGGTGTGCATGGTCACTATGGCAATAGGAGTGGGTAGAATAAAGGGATAAACTATCGTTACATGATGAGATGTCAGCTACCACCAAAGGTCTCTTTTGCATGAGTCCGTGATTATAATCTGATGTGATACTGGAAGTTCTTGAAAGAACCACTGCATAAAAAGGAGTCATTGCAGTATCTGCATATGTATCCGACCTAGTGGAATTGCAATGATTGCTGCTGCCATTGTACCCAACAATTTGAGAACCATGGAAGCTGGGGCTCTTTTTTTTTTGAGAGAAGGGTTAAAACCTGTTTTTGAAGAATACCAACTCTTTCTGGCAGAAGTTTTAAGGTCATGGAAGTGGTGTTCAGATCTGCTCCTATGAAGACGGTATGTTGCAATGGTAATATGGCAGACTTTCCTAAATTTATGGTAATCCCCAACTGATAGCATAGATTCAAAGTCATGTCCATTGCTTGGGTGAGTTGATGCCTGGTGGTTGTGGTCAGGAGCCAGTTGTCTAAGTATGGAAACACCTGGAATCCTAAATGTCACAGGTGAGCCATGACTACTGCCATGCATTTGGTGAACACTCTGAGGGCTGTAGTGAGACCAAAGGGCAGAGCTTGAAATTGGTAGTGACTGGCCCCCAGTCGAAAGTGCAGATGATCTCTGGATGGTCTGGCCATTTTTATGTGGTAGTAAGCATCCTGGAGATCTATTGAGCACATCCAATTGTCTTTTCCTAGAAGAGGAAGTATCAACTGCAGTGTGACCATCCAGAACTTTGTCTTTTTTACAGATTTGTTCAGTCTGCTGAGATCCAAAGTGGGTCTCCAGTCCCCTGTTTTCTTTGGAACTAAAAAGAACCTTGAGTAAGTTCCAGATCCTATTTGGTCTGCAGGGACCGGTTGGATGACTCTTTTGTTTAGCAACCTTTGAACTTCTATGGTTGCTTGTTCCTTGTGACTAGGTGAAACATCTTGGATTTTCTTTACAGGGGGAGGTGGGGTGAAAAAGGGTATAGATTAACCCCTGGATATGATGCTTTGTACCCACTTGTCTTTTGTTATTTTTAGCCAGGCATCTGTGTACAAAGATAAGCTTTCCCCCGACTGCCTCCAGAGATGGACAGGTGGGCCTCCTCTCAGCAGCACTGGAAGGACCTCCCAAAGAACTGATCTCTATCACCCTGGTTCTGCGGACCCCCTCTGCTGTGTGGATGGCATCTTCCATTATTCCTCCCTCCTCTGCCTCTGGAGGGGGTTTCACCACATGTGTCCTGAAAGGCTCCTTGAGTTTTACGGAACCACATCTTTCCACTTTTTTGACTTTGGGGTAGGGTCTGGTAGGAGTGGAAAAATGGACTCTGACAGCAGACAGAGTCTTCCCATCCTGTTCACATCTAGTAAGCATTTCTTTCACTTTGGGTCCAAAAAGGGACGAGCCATCAAAGGGGGTGTTGGTAAAGGATGATTTAAAGGGCTCCACAAAAGAACATAAGAGCATCCAAGAATGTCTCCTAAGAGCAATTCCTGTACCCGCTGCTCTACTCGCTCCATCAGCTGCATACGAAAGCAAACGCATGGATGAGTTTGTCAGAGAACTGAGGGTGGAGAGCTGTGAAGATATTTTATCTGAAGCCCCCACAGCTACTGAACCCTGTAGAGTATCTCCTAGCTCTTTTAGGAGATCTCTTTGCAATCTAGTGAAATGCATAAGGTAATTCAGCAACCTAAGAGCAAAAGTTGCTGAAGTAAACATGCATTTTCCATATCTGTCCATGTCTCTCAAATCTTTATTCAGTGGATGGACCAACATATAAGTTTTGGGTAACTCCTCCTTGGTGGCTAACGCCACCGCCATGACATCAACAGGGACTCCCTTGGTGAGAAAGGCCTTGTCTTGTGGTGAGGTAATAAACTTATTGGGCCGTCTAGGGACAGGTTCCACTGTATATGGAGACTCCCATGCCTTTCGACAAACCAAGTCCATGAGTTTGTTGAAAGGCGGAGAGAACCAAGAGGCAGAGGGTTGAGACCAGAAAGCCTTCAGGTAGACTGACTCATCATCAGTAGCTTTGGTGGACTGCCAATCACCCCTCTATTTGAGAACCTCTAAGATATCTGCGAAGGAGATATCTTCAGAGGGTGATCGTTGGAAACCCTCTAAATCATCCAAGTCAGTGTCTGAAGTGATGGATTCCTGAGGGAAGTCAAAATGCTTCCTCTTGCATAGCCTCTTCCTAGGAACCTCCTCAGTGGGGGTTCTGGTGAGGTCTCGGAAAAGCAGAGTTCACCCAATGGGGCATCCTGAGGCTCTGCATCTCTATGCTTCTGTGGAATCTGAGATGCTAAGGTAGACACTGGTGCTGTGGGTAGGAAGTACTGGTCCTGATGATGTTGATGTCTGTGGGGACAATACTCTCCTCATGACATCAAAGGCCCCCCCCAGTCCCGGTGTGAAGAAACCTCTAGATCCGAAGAAACAGGGGATTCCCATGGCACCAGTATGGTGTGCTCCAAACCAGAGGTAGGAGCTGAACTCACCCATGCCGAGGCCCAAGAGGCAAAGTTGGACCCGAAAGATTGGTTCGACTATCCTCCCCGGACCAAACCAGTGAGTGTCAGCTCCTAGACTCCTCGGTCGGCACCGAAGAAATCTGAGCAATCAGAGCCAAAGGACCTGAAACAGGTCCAACTCCAATGGTTCCACAATCATCAGCTTCGAGCATTCCGGCTCTGAAGTCTTGAGTTTGATCGGAGGAGGAAAAGAAGTAGAGGGGGTTTGGTCAGTTCCGAAGTCCCAGGGGTCGGCCCCAACAATAGCTTGGCAAACTCCGGTGTCCGAAGAAGCCTCTGCACCACACGATCCACATCCATGTCTGAAAGGCTTCTTGGGGACTGAGAAGATGGAATGGAAGAAGCCACAGATGTAAAAACAGTGATTTTAATGTAGGAGATACCGGCTCCAGTATCAGTGACCGGCTCCTAATAGTATGAACTGTTGGCTCTGAGGTCAGTGGAGCCAAGGTTGAAGGTTTGTCAATGTAAGATTGACTAGATGATGAAGACCTTTTTGGGTCTGACAATCCAGTGGATGACTTAGAAATTTTTGAAGGCTTGTCACAAGCCGTATTATCCTTGTTTAGAGCCTCCTGAAAAGAAGATTTAAGTAAACCCCTTGCAATTAGTTTACTCTTTCTTTCATGTAACACTCGAGAGCTAAACAAGTGACATATGGAGACATCTTCTTGAAAATGTATTTCACCCAAGCAATACACACAATCTGTGTGTCCATCAGTAACTGACATTTTCTGCCCACATTTAGGGCATTTTTTAAACCCAGACTAAGACTGCTTTGACTTTCTGCTTTTTTGCTTAGACATTTTCCAAGAAAAGAAAAAACACACCAAAAAACACTATAAAGCACTCACTAACACCCACTAATAAAATGACTTATAAGTAAGGAAAAATTAGCCTTCTAATTCAAACAGGCTATCTTAACACACAAGCTAAATCTAAATATCTCTAAATATGTCTAAATATCTAACTATGTAAATATCTAAACATATGAAGGGAAAGGGAGATAATCCAAGGCCTACAAACAGACCACAAATGAAGGAGATAAACGGAAAATGCACACTTCAAACAGTGACACAAGGCTTAATAAAGAAGTCTCATAAAGAACTACTCTAAACTACTATGAACTTTTATAAGTTTCTATCAATTTCTAATCAAAAAGTAGAAAAAGAAACAAATTTCACTGGCCAGAGCTGGTGAAATGCCCGATCAGTTGCAGCGGCAAACAAGATCTGAGGGAATCACCAGTGCATCATGGGATAGGAGTAGGCCACGAGCTGGTTGAAGACCCTGAGCTTTTGCATCTGGCCGAATCAGAGCCAAGGATCAGCTCTGAACCCCATCAGTAAGAATGAAGGCAAGATAGAACAACTTCACATCTATGGTTTGACATAGGGCTCTGTGTTATAAGAAGACTGCACAAAAGGTTTGCATGTAAACAGAGATGTACTGGCTCCTTTGATGACAAGTACAGGCTAGATAAGCACCCTACATTGTTTTCAGGCAGAGATCTCGCCTGTCCAGGAATATCTTGTGTGTGTGTGTGTGTGTGTGTGTGTGTGTGTGTGTGTGTGTGTGTGTGTGTGTGTCTGTGTGTCTGTGAGTATATAATCCACTGGCAGAACTCTTTCTGGTGTTGGATAGCCTTATCAACCCAGCTTGTCTTTCTGTCCACACAACACCTACTTTTGAGTAGTGTGACTTATCTGTTTGGTTATTCACAGCTAAATTGGCATCATTGCAGGCAGTTCTATCTTTCATGGTAAGTTCAATGGGAGTTTTCAGTGATGGTGTAAAGCCACTGACTTGAACCTTATGTTTTGTTTGATTGACTTATTCATGAACTGTTTTTTTTTTATTTTGGGCAGGAGACCTGTTACCTGCTGTCTGGATCCATGCTCAGCAGGATTGGCCATGAACTGTCTTAACATACTCAGAAAAGTGATTAAGTGCTTTCTTGATTATTATGATATTTCCATCTGGTTTAAAGCAGACTTTAGTTACATCAGTCTTGAAGCACAATTTAGATCTTGATGATATCAATAATTGCTACCCTATCTTTAACTTTATGTTTATAGGTGAGGTTGCTGATAAGTTTGTTTTTTTGGCAACTTGAATCAATTTTCAAAGAATATTGTGCTCACGATCCACTGCAGTCTAGTTTCTGAATAAGACATAGAACTGAAAAAATGTCAGGAGCTTAATATTAAGTTGAGCCTTGATTATATATCCTTAATGAATTACTTTTTATTGGTGTTGAACAAGAATTGCAAGCTGAAACAGAGCAGATGGAGTGTAAAATATCTAATTTACCATGTTTCACTCAACATATGTCCGAGTATGAGTCTATGCTGGATCGTATTTCTGCTCATGAATTAAAACTTCAACATCAAAAACAACATAAATTGAATATAGACATTAATGATTTTCAAGCTGGACATATATTCTCATGGCTGAAAGAAAATAGGAATAATAAACATCAAAGTGGAACACAACATAATTCTTTTACTAAGCAGGGTTCTATGTATGATTTGGATGATGTTTGAATTGGATGATGTTTCTCTGCCTATGACTGTGGTTGACAACAACTTGAATACAGGAAATTTGTATAATGAGAAATGTCCTACTACTAATGTAGGCTCACTTACTAATGAATCTGGAATGCCATCTACGTCATCTATGGCTGCTATAGAAACAACTTCTACTAATAATGCTTCAGTGGATTTTCAGAAAGCCCCTTCAACGATTTGTCCCCAACTACCGGAACAAATAGTTATGCAAAAGAGAGGGTGTTCCAGAGGGAGGCCGCAGCTGAAAGAGAAAGGAGCCAGCTACCATGGCCAACTGCAAACCTGTAGCCATGTGAAATGATGAGACCTGTAAACAGTGGTTCTGTGGTCAATTTATCTTCTTATACACTTTCAGATGTGGAGTTCTCTCTCCTTAACAAAGGTACGAAATTTATTCCCTTAAAAACTGATACTCTAACAAATATTTTAACTGACTTAAAGCTATTTAATTGCAATCTGAACCTAAAGCTTAACTTTGGTGACACTACTATTACAACAACTAAAAATAAGAAGTTTAGCCATCCTGTTATAACTGCTTTTAATGAGATTTGTGAGAAACAGATATAGGATATATTTGAATGGACTTCTTCCCATAAGTTCTATAATTTAACTGTAGATGCGTATCAAGCACTTTTAAAGCTCAAAAATAACTATGATATTATTATAAAAGAAGCTGATAAAGGGGGAGCTGTGATACTCCTGGATTGAGTTCAGTATATTACTGTGGTTAGTAATATTCTTAACGACACTGGTGCATTTAAAGAGATTAAAGCTATTGATGTACCTAGATTTATACAAAATGTAAATATGATTTACAAACTGCAAATTAATAATGACATATCATTAGATTTGTTTCACTATTTCAGAATTCCTTGTCCTGTTACACCTAGACTATATGGACTCCCTAAAATACACAAATGTCTGCATAATCCCCCAATGAGACCCATAGTCTCAGGAAGGGGATGGGTTACAGAGTCTGTATCCATGTATTTACAAGATTTTTAAGTAATTATCAAATATGTTAAAAGCTTTATTAAAGATGCAAAGGATTTTTTAACCCAATTATGTGCATGGTATGATAATCACAGTATTAATAATTTTTTTTGTTACATTCGATATGACCTCACTTTTTACTGTAATACCCAATAATTATGGTGTTTGTGCAATTAGGGAACTTTTGGTTGAACAAGGTGGTATGAATAGTAGGAAAATCAAGAATATGTGTAAATTGCTGCAATTAGTTCTAGAAAATAATGTATTTTTGTTTGACAATAAGTTTTATCACCAAGTAGCTGGTATAGCATTGGGTAACCCCATTGCTAATACCTATGCCAACTTGGTTTTGAAAAAAATGGGAAGATATGTATGTTTTTAATAGCTCCCTCAGTCACACTGCAAAGATTTCTTTTTACTGAAGATTTGTTGATGACATTTGTTTGGTGTGGATGGTTCATGAATGCGAGTTACTAGAGTTTGTAGACTTTTTGAACACCACTACTGATTTCTTTAGATTTAAATGAACTTATTCTGATTCCAGGATTAATTTTCTAGATATTGATTTATCCATTAATGATTTGGAGCCAAATACTAGTGCATATAGAAAGCAATCACATAAAGATAAGTACCTTCACATAAACAGTATGCATGCTCAACATGTCTTTAAAGGCATTGTGAGGCCACAATTTACTCAGATAAGTAAGTTAAATACTAACTATGATACTTGCCTCACCCAAATGCAGGAAGTGACAGAAGAATTTAGAAATAGGGGTTATGATGAAGCTTTTTTGAAAACTATCCATGAAGAGGTCATCTGTGAAAGAGATAATGGGGCACAACCATATTTCTCTGCTAATTATTCCTACACAGTTAACCATAAGAGTAATAACGTGATGTATTACACTACAAGATATAGCAGATGTAACAGGAAGGTACAAAAAAATATTCATAGTAATTGGAGTATTTTACAATATCTTCCTGAATTAGCAAAATATATAGGTAGTATCCCTAAATTTGCCTATAGAAATAGCTCAAGTCTCAAGAAACATCTGTGTTATAAAGATTTTTTCTGTAATAAACTGGTGGCTTTTAATAAACAGGGAACATATCCTTGTTATAACTGTTCAGTTTGCAAGATTATTAATAAAGAAAAGTGTTTCATGCATCCTGTTAGTAGAAGAAAAAATATATGTAAATGTTACACAAACTGAAACACTACAAATATTATTTATTTAGCTACATGTCAGATGTGTCCTGATTTTTATGTTGTGAAATCAACTAGGAAGTTGAGAGAGAAAATTTGGAGCATAGGTCTGAGATTCGGAGGACTGTTAGGAGTAATGCTCTTGCCCAGCATCTAAAAGAAAAGGGAGAAGATCATAGTTTTAATTTTAGAGTTTTAGATATAATAACAAAGATTGTTAGAGGTGGTGATTTGAATTGGAAGTGAAACAATACAAATGGATAGTGCGTCTAAATGCCGACCACCTACCGGGAATCAATAAAATGGTTTCTATTAAACCAGTTTTAAAATTTAAACAAATGTGTTTAAGATGATTTCAATGTTTAATGGATTTTAATGTCCTATAGGATGTGTGTGATATCATGTGATTTGTTAATTTTGTATTTAAATGATGTTTTAACTATGAATGGTTGTACTGAGGAAGGATTGTATCTGAAAGCTTTACTTCTGCATTAAACTTGTTTCACATTTCAATTCTACGTTTTTTCTTGCTATACCTCAGAATAATGTCATAACCTCTAGTGACCAGTCTGAATGTACAAGAGGTGTATCTCTCTCTCTCTCTCTACATATATATATATATATATATATATATATATATATATATATATATATATATATACAGAACACACTCACATCATTTGTGTGTCTTAACCACCTGTGGCATGAAACTTTGCCATAGATTAAATATTTTACTTTTTATATATGGAATAACCATTCTGACTCCATAGCATAGGGAATAAAGCCCTGATTGCAACTCTGATGGTCCATGTTCAAAACCAGGTTGGGTACTGGAATAGCTAGTCAGTTAATGATGGTAGTTAATTGCTCATGCCAGTTTACCCACTCTAGGGGGAGAGAAGGGTAGTTTCAGGCAGCTGATCATCTCCATGCAAATACAGGCTTGAATAGGACTGAAAATGGTCAGTTCCAAGGCCATGGGCTTATTTATCCCATGCCATTGATGATAGCCCTTGTCTCTATGTGGGTGGAAACATGCAGAGGCACATTGAAGGAGGTGATGTAGATATTCATATTAGCAAGCAGATATGAGGTTAGGGGCATGGTATAAACACCTTTATTCTGGGATGTCAACAAGGGCACAAACCACCTCAGTGGCTGTCTGGATGGGATAATAACTCCTCTAAATGGCTCTCCCTTCTACAGTGGGGATATGCTGTTTGAGGGGATGAATGACCTCTACGCTGATAGGGTGAGGCTTGAAAATCAACAGATACAGAGGTAAAAGGCATATAGAAATATGTGTATAATATAGTTGTCATCATTTGGATAGATAACATTTTTATTTTTTTATTTTATTTTATTTTCATTAGTTAACCATGATGGAGTGCTGATCCAGACAGACCATTTTCAGGTCTAGTCCAGAAAAGTGCAAAAATAAAAGTAATAATTCAGAAAAATAGTGCAATTTTTTTTATCTCAGTCCAGTATAGTGAAAGATTTGAGAGTAAATATGACACTAGATAATTCTTCAGGTATTAGTAAATTAGAAAAACAACCATATACAGTTTTAGCTTGTTTATATTGTGTACATTAACAGTTATAATGAACTAAGGGTAGGAAAGGAGGGAATCGTAGGATTAGTGTAAAGGGTATAGATTCATTATTATTAAATGATTAGAAAGTGAACAGAAATAGGAATGGAGGTAATTTACATATCTTAGGATGTATATTAAGTAGTGTACGTATTTGTGGTAAAAATATAGTATGCATATGGTCTTTGTGTTATGCCATGTTCTATAAAGTATTTATTCACTGCTTCATCAAGATCCCACACAAAAGTCAGAATTAACTGTACACATCTGGTAGAAACAGTGACTGTGCTTCAGGAGCCCAGCTCAGTCAACCTTAGTATAGAAGATATCTAGCTGCAGCATGGCACTGATGAAGAACATGCTCAAGTGTTATGCTGCCTATTGGATTTAGCTGCACAGGGCAGTAGAGTGCTGGACACATGCTATGTGAGAGAAGCACAGAAACACAGGATCCTTGTCCAGATCTTGGGGGATGGTGTGGTGGGGCCATGCTGAAGTGTTGATAGAACTTCCAAGAGTCTGTTTGGACTAGAAACCTTGGAATGACCTAACATATATATTATCCCCAACACATGCTCAGTCTATAATGTTCAAAGGGTATGAACAGAGAGAACATGAACCAAGTCCCAGTCAGCATCTGCCAAGTGGAACTGAACAGTCTCTGAAAATACCTGCAGTGCAATACCTGGCATTAATGAGTTCCTTAATCTAGTGATATGCCATTCCATGCTTGGCCCATGATGCTTCTACATCATGCCATTCAGCACAATCTTGCTTAGCTACAGATACATAAGGTAGCAGCATTCTCAGCAAGGGAAGATGATCCACTGGCAGGTGCTTACTGAACTGCCACAACACAAATACCAGCAAAAGTATTTCATGGGCCCAATCCAGTGGTCCGTCATTGTTTCTATGAGCACTAATGCCCACAGTATGATCCCAGCTGCCTGCAGGCAGTCTGATCATCCTACCTAGCAGGGGCATTTTATGCTGCAGCTGCATCATAAGTAGCAATATTGAAACAATCATAATTCCCGAATGCAAGTGATGCAGAGATGGCACAACCTGACACTGATATGCTGGGCACAGAAGATAGTACTGCAGTCAGAGTGGAGCTGCCAGATGTGGATGCCTCAAGCACAACTCCTGTGTCATTGCCTTGGTTGTGTCCTATGTACTCTCAGCATGAACAGATGCAGCCAAGCTAAGAAATGAATTTCATTACAACTCTTTGTTCTGGAATTACATTCTGTTTCATTGGCATCAATTGTAACTTTGATGGACTGAACTTTTGTAATAATAAGTGAATGATGCACAGCTCTGTATCCATATGTCTACAAATGGAAAAATAGTTGGCATATTCTTTTTGCATGTTAAACTGATATGGCTGTAACTGACACTAAAACACATGGTTGGCAGTGTACAGCTATATTTCCTGTACTGCAGTACTGACATGTTGTATGTTATATATGAAAGAGATTTTAACGGCTTCTCAGCAAGTGCATCATGTCTACGTCTAGCTGGATCTTATGTATCAAAGTAGAATGTAGAAGTGAAACTGGTCAGAGTGTTTAACTTGATGAGGTACAGGAACATCTTGTATGGGCAGCAGAGTTGCCTCTTCCTACAGACATATGAGAACATATGGCCACTGACCTTTGCAGGCAGATGGGCATCTTCCATACTAAAGCCCAGCTTCATCACTGGTATAACAACTTGTTCAGGAGGCACCCAGTGGATCATTAGCAATGGAGAGCACAGGTTTTAGAGAGCAACCACCTCATTTTAATAAATATAGTTTAATCATTTTTCTATTATTATATATTAAAAATAAATTGTATAAACATTTGGTGACATTGTAGTCTGTGCCTTGCAGTCTGTCATTGTATTTAATAAATATGCTCCACTATTGTCAATAATAGAACATGTATGGTCCACTGTGTAATATTTTTTTTTCAAATACATCAAGACTTACAGAGTAATAATGTTTCTAGACTACTGAGTTTTCTTCCATAGAAAAGAATGAAATGCATATATTTACTTTATTTAATAATATAATAGTGTTAAGACTGTCAAAATAAATGTTGCTAAACTGATAAAGCAGCAAAATTGTTGATTTCATAGTAGGTCGTTGCTGTGACTTATATGCAGATTTTGCCAATATAAAAAAATCTGTATCAGAAAAATGCTAGGGACCATAACAGATTAAAAATTCTGAAAATAATAACGGATCAAAGATTCACCGGGTTCTGTGCTGGGACCGCTCCTGTGTGGCATCTACGTTTCTGAAGTAAAAGCCAATACCAAAGGGCTCTGGCTGACTATGTTTGCAGAAGACTGCATGGCAGGAGCAGCCATTCAATCCCCAAATTACTTGGCCATCCTGCAGGAAGGTTTGTCTCAAATAAATAACTGGTTTCAAAATCATAGCCTGAAACTAAATGCCAAAAAATGGATTATTATATCCTTTGGGAAGTCATCTACCACAGATAACTACCACATTGACATTAAGCCCCTACCAGATGACCCACTTGTTCTGGATTTGGAAGCTTATGTGGACAGTGACCTAACTTTTGTCCAGCATGTGTATTGTTGTAAGAAAGCCCTTCTATAATTCACAGCTTAAAAACAAAGGAATATTGTCTATATCTAGCAATGTCATTATTCCTTTTACTCAGCCCTTGTTAGGCCATTCATTGAATATAATAACCCCTTTGGCATGTATTTGTCCAGACACATGCAACAACTGGAACACCCACAGAGATGCTTTACTCAAACGATACAAGGTCTAAACAACATGTCGTATATGGACCGACTCAAAGCCATGTCACTATACTTGGTATCCTACTGCTAAGAGATTGACCTGCATCTGGTATACAACCCACCCCCCAACCCATTACTGATGGATTTAATGTACATCAGCAAGTCAAATGACATCAGAAATTCTCGGTCTAGGGATCTAAAACTCATCTGCAACATCAATAGAATGGTTTGGAGGGACAGGGATATTTCACAGAGGATACCACTGCTAATGGAACAGACTCAAAATCCACATAAAACACAATTCATCTCTGTCCATTTTCAAGCACAACTTAGATCAATGGATGGGAAACAGAAAATGTACCCCAGTTCTTTCTCCTGTACTACTAATGGACACTTTTTGCTTCTAAATGCTTTATCCCATGCATAGCTCCCCTCAAATTATCTATGGTATGATCCCAGTTATTTTCATTAGGATTGATACATAATTATCAACCATGGCATGGATAAGGTCAGTCTATAACCAAATGATATAGCTTATTTCGAGCACAAAAAGGAAAACTGACTAAGCTTAACATGGCCGCAAGGACAGATAGCCTAGTACTTACCTATGAACCTATAAAAATGGATCTAGACATTCAAGTTATTTGCAAAAATCAGTGTGTTATTGAACTGTGGCCTGTACTATACCATGTGCCTGCTATAACCCTATCAGTCGTAATTCTTACATTCCCAGGAGCAGTTTCATTGACTGGTAAGATATGCCAACATTTAACAGTAGAAGTCAACCAGCCTTTGTTGGTCTGCAATTGTTTTGCTTCTACGTAGTGCATCAAATTTCCTTTACTTCAATGAATTAAACAGCATTTACTGCTGAACACTGATTAGCCTTACTTTGTATTAGCAGAAGTCATGACTGATTTTTGTTACACTACAAATGCACATATGGCCTCACAGTGTTGGTTCTGTATTTAGCCACACACACAGTTTTCACAGTAATCATACATAAGAGTTTTGATTTACCCTTCATTAAAGGAATGGAATGAACCATAGCAGGTATTCAACAGTAATGCAGTAATGCCATTTGGCTATTATGGATGATATGTACATTGCAGTACACTATTTTATTTAATCTAAGTTATTATAAAACTTATGAATGAAAGTCATGTAATATTTTACAGATGAGTATATTTACAAAACACATTTAAGCATATTGGACATATTTGCTAATGCCATTCCAGTAATTTTGACTGTATATTACAATAGATATGCTTCATTTACTAGCATTATTAAGGTAGTTGCCACTTTACTCACATAACATATATTCTGCTTATAAACTTTCTGTATTTACATTGTAATAACCATGTCTTCAGCTTTGTTTTTATCATCTAGTTTTATTTATTTATTGTCTCCTGGGAAGAGTATGACATTAATCCAAATGGATCAGTGCTCCTCCCCGTTAAAATTTAATTAAAATAAAATATATTACAGAAATTCCTATGACTAGTTTTATTTTATAGGTTGAAGGTAGAGGCAAATGAATCACAGGGAATTCATAACAAAATTGGTTTTCTGATCCTGTCTCTTTAAATTTCTAATGGGCACATCAAATTAACTTATGTAGACTCTTGTACATAATTGTGATTTTCAAAGTCATAATTTTCATGTATCCCCCAGAAGGCTTCACACCAAAAGCACTTGGGACAGATGAATATAGATTTTTCTGTAGCAGTTGCACTGGTGCATTGTTTACTTGTACTACACTGTATGGATTATTTCCGATTCTGAGCCCCCATTTATAGATCCGTCACTGGAGACTGTTCATCCCAGGACAAGGAGGGCTTCTCTACTGAGTCTTTATCCAAGAAGTCCATAAGAGCTGATGAGATCTAGGATATAATCTCTGAAGTATAAGTTGTGCAGGCTGTTCCTGCAGCAGTTCTGGCTATTCCAAAGCTGAAGAGATTGTCAAGAATGCATTGGCTAGGGCACTATATCCCTCATCCTTACTGAGAGGCATAACCTTCTCCAGCACATTCTTGGAGTACTCATGCAGGTACACACCCATAGTCCAGGAGAGAATGTCTTTTACCACTGACATGAGGTGCAGCTGTGATTGGTAGTGAAGCATCTTTCTACCATTACCTCTAGCAGTGCCTCACATTCTGTTCTAAAAGGTAGTAGATGGACTCCAACCCTGTCCTCATGGATTGTTGAACAACATGTGCATGAGATGTGATTAACTGCACAATTTATTTATATTATGCATTTACATGATCAGTTTGAACCTTAGAAATTCAGTATTCCAAAAGAAATGTAACTGATTATGATTAGTTACAAATATTGTCAGACAATTATGGGATGTAGTTCTGGAATTGTAAGTGCAAATACATGCAGCCCACTACTGAAGGTTAAGACTCTGTATAAGAGCATGTGGGATTTCAGCTGCTCTAGTGGCATACAGGGATAAAGCCCTAACTATAGCCTAGTTGACCCATGTTCAGTTAGCTGTTTGAGTGACTGATGAAGAGGCAAGGAGGGAGGGATGGGCGTGCCTGTCCCAGGGGAATGTGTTCATTGATACTGCTCCTTTAGGGGAGGTGAGTTCTAATGAGGGGAGTTATTTTTGGATTAATCAATGAGTGTGAGAGGCATGGTAGGGAGTGGATATTCCATTTAAAATAACCTTCCAGGCAGAAACAGAGAAAGCCAAGCCCCCAAGATGCCCTTAGGATCCACAACAGGTACCAGTAACATTGGAGTAAATCCGAGGAGGTAGGAGATGAGTTGGTAGACCCGGTGTGGATATGGGGTACCAGATGCAGGGCAGGAACAAATGATGTCTGGGGACAAAAAAAAAATATCTAAAAAAAAAAAAGAGCGTGGGATTTCAATCTATATAAGAAAATAAGAAAATGCACAATTTCCTTCTGTACACTATGTGGGTTTACCAATTGAAAACAATCATGTTCACATGTTTATCAAAAGCCTCTGACATGTCAGCTTTCATGCACTGAATTTATGCACATGCCACTGCTTAGAACATTATCATTAAAAAAAACATGTGCATGATGACGATGATGCTCACAAATCACACTGAACAGTATATTAAAACAGAACAAAGTACTGTTTGCATTAAAATACTTAAGACTTGTATCAGTTAAACTTACAATAATCTTTTTTTAATACACCTTTATTGAATTATCTCTTGTGACATAGACAAATTTACATTTATACAAAAGTAATCAAGCTCTATTAACAAATTAACATTAACAAACATTATACTTCACATATATTGCTATATATCATATACCCTAAGCAACCTTACATAAATTATTCAATTCCTGCCCCCTTTTTAAAACAAGAAACATCTTTGTTTATGTCATAAGTGATGGTTTAATAATCATACATTTATATAAATGAAAACAAACCACACCGACATAATCTTATTATAATCATTAAGAAACAAATGTAGCGAGATTAAAAAATAACGATTAACCAAAGATGTATCGCAGCAGTCAGTCAACGAAATTTACAAATAAGCAACTTCAACCACTTTACTGAATAAAACAAAATAAAACATATAAAAACAAAGATTAAGCACTTTCATCCTAATAAAATGGACTGTATCAGAATCATTATGCATAATTAACTACACCCATTTATACCACTGTATACCTCTAGTTAATTAAAATCCAATCAGCCTTAAAGAAACTGTACAAAAATAGAATAAAAGATACAAAATTCAAAAAAATACTACTAAAAACTTACTAAAGTAAGAAGCTGTATGCCACATCCCTAGTAGCAAATAACACTAAAAAATGAGATGTCATAAACATTAAAACCTTTAAAAGCATTAAATAAAGCAAGGTCTCCAAATTAATAGTGACTGAAATGAAATATTTTCATTAATACCTGGGTATTGCTGTGCATGAAGTCTGAGCAGCCATTTTACTTCTCTTTCTTCTAATTTATTTTTCAAATCACCTCCTCTGGGGTTAGCCTTGATGTGTCCTAAAATGTCAAAATGAAAGCTTGTAAAGTGCGTGCAACCTCTTGAATGCTTATATAAAGCATTATTCTCATTTTGCCTACTAATTTGGTACATGTGTTCATATATTCTCTTTCTTAGGCATCTCTGTTTTGCCTACATAAAACCCTGAGCAGCTTGAACATTTAGTGAGGTACACAGCACATTTTGATTGGCAATTTCCTTTCACAAAGTAAACTTTTCAATTAATGTCATTTTCTAGTATTACATTTTCAACTTCTAAAATAAAGGGGCATTGACTACAAGACCCACACCACTTTACTGTCCTTTTCTTTTTAATACAATAATGTTCATAAAATTCTGTCCTTTCAAATCTATCCTTTAAATTAGGATTTTTTTTTAAACACAAATACGGGGTTCAGCCCACCTAGCTGGTAAAGCTGGGGGCTACCATTTACAATATTCAAATTTCTCTTAACTATATTTTTAATATCCTGTGTGTGTGGCCCACATTGGATTACTAGGGCTCTCTCAAAATTATTGTTGGCTTGTTCCTTGGTTTTACTAGGTAAGCCTACCCCTAGTAGGGCTTTATATTACACTCTCCATTGAGCCTGCACATAAGTTTTTATGTCTTCTACCAAGTTGTAGGGATAACCTCATACTAAAAACATATTCCCTACCCAAGGCTAACTCATTAATTATATCCTCATATTGAGAGGTCATCCTGGCAGCTCTTATACACTGACCTTTAAGAATGCATTGTTTCTGAATAATAGGATGACAACTGGAAAAATCTAAATAAGCATTGCTAAAAGTTGGCTTTCTATATACTTTCCTGATTTAAAACCATTACCAGTGTGCTCAGTAAAAGTGTCCAGGTAATTTAGACCTTTCGTATTAAAATTATATATGAATTTTAAAAAGGGGACATATTGTTAAGAAAGTTAACAAAATCAATACTTCCATTTTCTGTTCCCTCCCATAAAATAAAAGTGTCATCCAAAAACCTCACGTATAGTCTTATATATTTCTTGTAATCGCTGCTGAACATAAAATTGGATTCCCAGTCTATTAAAACTAAGTTAGCATAGATGGGAGAACAGGACACCCCCATCACTACACCTTTAATTTGTTTATAAAATCCCCCTTCTTAAAATATATAGTTGTAATCAAGTACTAAAAAACATTAGTTCATTTATGGGACTTATCAGTAGAAAAAGTAATGTATTTAATTAGACTATTGTTAAAATATTCCAAGCCTTCATAATTGGGAATTGAAGTGAAAAGATCTGCTACATCTATAGTTACAAATATAAGTCCCTCAGCCCAAAAGTCATTTTTTAATTTTCCTAAAACATCCCAAAAATCAATGATAAGTTGTTCAACCTTTTCCTAAATAGGTTTTAACAATCTATGTAAACACACCCCTGTGGGATAGGTTTTGGAACCCCCTTCCTGAGACGATAGGTCTAAAATGTGGATCTATAAGTTTTTTTATGTATTTTGGGGATACCAAACATTGTAGCAACCATAGGACTTTTGAATTTCAAAAGCATTATAGGTTTCAATAGAAATTCTCTGCTCCAATAAACATTCCTCCAGAAAGGAGTCTTTTCTTTGATGGCTTATATTGATCTAATTGATAGAGACATTAGAATAAGTTGCCTATCCATTGGTGCTGGAACCATAGATCCAGGGGGTGGGGGAGCCCCCCCACTTTTACAGCTGCAAGACCTGTCAGGAAAAATTAATGAAGTGGAGTTTTCATGCTAACATGGATTCGCTCGTGGAAGTTTAACTAAACTAGCTGTTCTTGTTCTCTTATTGCTCTGTGTTACAGGAGTTATGCTGCTGCTGTTCCATTGGTGCTGCCAGAGTCATGCCTGTAAGGAGAGTTTTATTATTTTATTTTCAGGAGATATGCTGCCCCTGTGTGTGTATGTCTGTATGTGTGTGTATGTGTGCATAAAATGCCCAGTTATGTATACTTGGTGGTTAGTGTTACTCAGGCTCAAACAAGAGCCTGAATTCTCCACCCATACCACCACTTGTGATTCAGGGAGCCACAGCTCTCCACTGTCCAGATTTTCACAGAATATTTGGGTCATACTTTTGGTCTGTTCCTCTTAAAATTTGTGTTTTTCTGGCAAATCATTGAGAAATGAATTCACTAAATAATGATAGCTCTTGAAGTTTCAGTTTTCCTATCTTTTAGGAAACACTTGGTAACACAAAACACTTTATTTTAGCAACTTTCTAAGATTATATCAGCAATATTTAAAATTTTGGCTTTTTTCAGATTTCTTGTCCTGCGAAGTTAAGAGATTTAGTTGATTATCAAGTGGATTTTACAAGGAGTTGAGAACTTCAGGGGAAGAGAAGTTTACTGCTACTTATGCTAAGTTGTTTGCATTGTTAGTAGCACAACAGGTAGTATACTTGCTTTGGATGCAGAAGGATGTGGGCACTACTCCCACAGTATACAGCTGGATCACTGATACTGTACTGTGTTGTACTTTAATGGGAGTGGATGCTGCATTCCTCTGAATGTCCTCCTTTGGAGGAGTTACCTAGTACTATTAACCCATTATCAGTTTGCCATCCATTTCACATTGCAAAATTACTTGCTTATCATTTTTAATGTAGCATAGGCAATTTATTATTCAAGGGCAACAGGTACTTTATTTGTAGATGCAACAATGAAATATAAAATTGTTTGCTAGCAACAGCCTCTTCATTAGTTACAGATCCCTTTAATGTGGAATTATTTAGATGACTTACTTCTGCAGAGATTTTGCACATTTACTGATATTGGTGGATTGTAACGACAGAAGTATGAGTGGCCTTTTATGGTTGAAATTTTCTGAAATGGGTAGTTTTCTCATTATTGGTTCATACATTTTGTTTCATTGATTACTAGAAGACTGTTCCAAACTACAAATGTAAAACAAATTCTAACAAGTGGTGCTGTATTATACAAGGAATATAATTTAATACAATCAGGTTAATACAATCAGGAAGGTGAATCAAAGAATGTATACAATGGAGTCCCCCAGGGTTCGGTGCTGAGACTTTTTCTGTTTGGCATATACATCTCAGAAGTAAAAGGAAATACCAAAGGGCTTTGGATGACTAAGTTTGAGATGACTACAAGCTAGGAGCAGTTATTGAATCCCCAAATGACTTAACCATTATGCAGGAAGGTTTGTCCCAAACAATAATTGGTGCCAGAATCATGAATTGAAACTAAACTCTAAGAAATACATTATCGTATCCTTTGGGAAGTCATCTACTCCAGGGAACTGCCAAATTGACAATGCCCCCTGAGAACTGACCCAGTTGTTTGGCATTTGGGAACTTGTGTGTACAGTGACCTAACTTTGGACCAACATGTGCCCTGAGTCATAAAAAAGTCTTTCTATATTGCACAGCTTATAAACAGATTGATTGTGACTAGAGCTAGAGATGCTATTTTCCCCATTTACAAAGCCCTCATTAGGTCAATCATTTAGTATAATGCCCACTTTGGCAAGTATCTGTCCAGACTTATGCAACAATTGGAATACCCACAGAGAAACCTTACTAAAAGGATATAAGTCCTAAACAGCAGATCTTGCATGGACCACCTCAAAGATTTATCACTATACTCAGTATCCTACAGCGTGCTTAGAGGTGATGTGTCTGGCATACAAAACAGCCTTCAACCTAATACAGATGGATCTACTGAACATCAGCAAGTCAAATGGCATCAGAAATACTCAGTCCAGGTAACTAAACTGAATGTTGTGGAGAGATGGATATATATCCAGAAAAGACTATCCATTCAAGTAAAACAAAGCCCATCACTGTCCATATTCAAATGCAACTTGGATCTAAGGATGGGTAATAGAAAATGTACTCCAGGATTGCTCCTTGTGCCACTAATGGATAATGGCAGTTCCTAAATGCTGCATCCCTTACATGGGTCCCCTCAAATTATCTTTAGTGTGATCACATTTATTCTCACTAGGGCTAATATACAATTATCAACCATGGGATAGGTAAGACCAATCAGGAAATGTTAATTCAAGCACCAAAATGGAAAGTGGCTAAGCTTAAAACGTCCTTCAATTGAACCTATGTTGTGGTAGTAAATAGTTTTAAAAACTTGCCCTTTTTAGATCACTAAGTGCCTCAATCACCCTCTGCCCTCCCCCCAGTCTTCAACAGCTTCCAGCACCTCTGTGTTTATCATTTAATAAATCAAACATGGCCTATGTGTAATTGAGGGAATTAAAAAAGACAGTAACCCCACCCTTGTCAGGTTTTGTAACATGTATGGTACCATCCTTCCTAAGCTGCTCAAATACCACTCTTTCCCCTTTACTTAAATTGGAATAATTGTGTCTCTTCTTTTTAGAACTTACCTCTAGTTTATAGAGGTCCTCAATAATTGTCTTCTCAAATACATTAAGTTTGGGAAATAATGGGGGATTAAAAACACTTTTCTTTTTAACTACTGACTAATTTTCTCTCTACCCATTTTGTCCTTAACGTTACCATTAAAAATGTTGCTAAGTTAAACTTTCTAGTATAAAACTTAGTTTGTAACAGAGAATCTATCAGGTCAAACTTTTTTGAAGGAACAAATTTCAATCCCTTCAAAAAAAGGGAAAATGGTCTTTTGTAACACTTTTATCAATGTAGTTATAAATGTGAAACCCATTATAAGAATGTACTAATGCTGAAACCCATTATACGAATATACTATACCATTTGTTGTAACCATTTGGGGACCTAACCTTTCCTTTCTGTTCACCTGTTTCTCAGGGGGGGGGGGGGCTGATACTTCCCCTGACCTGAGTTCCAAAAAGTCTGGTTCTCCTTGTGTGACTCTTGTGTGTAACATTTGGGAGAAAAATGTATTAGATTGTACATCTCTGTGCCTGTGTTGTGCCCCAGCAATTACCTGAGGGCCTTCATGATCAATTCCTTTTTCAGTATTAACACTAAGTTTAACATTGCTTGTACTCAAACCATTCTTGGGAGGGTATGCTCATTTTTCAGCATACTTTCTCATATCTCTTTCTAATATTTTTTCTGTTTTCTTTTAAAACCTTATATATTTCTTTTCCATTAAATCCATATGTTTATTATAAAAGGCTTCCCATTGATAGAAAATCAATTCATTTCTAATGTCTAAACTCAACTTTTCAACTTCCTTTAACAAAGAACATGTATTTGCAGCATTAACTTTAACAATTTTCTCTCTTAATTCCAAACCATGCCTGTCAAATATGTCTACAAATTTTTGATACACAACATCAGATAAATCAAGTCCAAATGGGAATTTGAAAACATCTTTTCAAACTTGGGGAACTGTTTTAAGTTCCAAACACCTCATTAATAACTATTGTCCAGCTGCAATTATTTTATTTTATTTTAAAAAGTTTCTTCTTGAATCTGTAGCTGAATTCTTTAAGGGAACTTCCGATATTACGTTTAGGGCTCACTGTGGAATCAATCCGAACTGTCTCACCACAAGAAAAGTCAAAAGTTCTGCCAATAATGTGCTCTAAATTAGCTGTTACTTTTGTATTGTTAATCTCAGTCCAAATAAAACAATTATTTAAGATTTCAGCATTCATTTTGTTCGTGCAACTATGACTGAGTATAGTCTTATCATTACAAGATGAAGCCGCAGTAACAGCTGCATATGTTTTCTTAGGTACAGTACCTTTTACATGAAAAACCCTATTGTCAGCCTTTATATGAAAGGCGTTGCACACCAAGACATTTCCTTGTCTCTCCTCACAATTGAAAGAATTAAAACCACCAATAGTTCCTGCTCTCAAGTCAGGGAGGACTGTACTGTGTTCTCCATGGAGCGTGTACTGTATTTTTGTACTATTTCTTTAAGGCTGATTGGCTTTTAATTAACTAGAGGCACACATTGGTATAAATAGGTGTAGTTAATTATGCATAATGATTCTGATGAAGTCCTACATTTTATTAGGACGAAAGCACTTCATCTTTGTTTTTATATATTTTAGTTTGTTTTATTCAATAAAGTGGTTGGAGTTGCTTATTTGTAAAGTCTGTTGACTGACTGCTACAATACATTGTTGGCTACTATAATTGAAACATAAACTGCCCATTTTATTATGGTACATGTGTAAAAGGATATTACTTTTATGAACATTGCATGCAGTAATCAAATGGGTGTCATACACTGAATCAATTCTCTAAACTTGTGCTGTGCAGTGATAAGTATATATTTTGATTTCAATACATGTGCCAGTTAAATGACTGTCCCCATACTTAGATAATCATAACAGCATACCACAGGCTGAAGTTACAGGCACATGTACAATGCTATGTATCTGCATGTAGTAGCATTTATAAATAATGAATATGTACAGATCTGAATGTAGCAAAAAAGAAAATTAATGACCTTCTGTTGACATATGGTATTGCTGCACATATGTACAGACATAGCACATAGTTATAGTGACATATAGTGATGACATGAGATAGTTAAGCGTGATTACATATGTTCGCATTATTGCTTATGCACACAAAAATATTAGCATACATACAGACATGTACTGCCATGTGTTTGAATGTGCATAAATATTTCCCAAATATAAGTGTTGTTAGAACAGTGGAACCACAGTACCATATATAATTTGAAAACTGTAATATGTTTTACATGAGAAAACGTCAGTGTGAATACTTATCTCAGTAAGACACTCATCTCATTTGCAATTTTGTGACTAAGAAATAATTGTACATGACCTAGATGTGTGACATTCAGGGATAAAGCCCTGACTATACCCAGACAATCCATCTTCACTGAGCTGGGTGGAGATGGGAGGAGTGAGCTGCCAACATTTTATAAATGCATGTGTACATGTGTGTATATATATATATATATATATATATATATACATATATATATATATATATATATATATATATATATATATATATATATATATATATATATATATATATATATATATATATATATATATATATATACACACACACACATATATATATATATATATATATATATATATATATATGTATACACACACACACACACATATATATATATATATATATATATATATATATATATCTGGATTCATTTCATAACACTGAAAACCCAAAAGACTGAAACTCAAAACACTGAAAATATATATCATACATATATTGAGTTTAAACAACATAAATCATAGCACTTTCCACCAAGTGTATATATCAACTCCAAGGTTGCACTTAGTGTAGTGAAGTGCAATCTTGGAGGTGATATATATAAGTAGCAAGGGGTGTTGGGGCCGCAACCCCCCACATGGGGGAGTGCAGAGGTGTTTGCCCCCCTGCTTACACTTGGTGGAAATTGCTATGATTGATTTATGTTGTTTAAACTCAGTAAACCTATGATATGTATTTTCAGTGTTTTGAGTTTTCAAGATTTTGAAGTTTCAGTGCTTTGAGTTCAGTGTTTTGAGCTTTCAGTGTTATGAAGTGAGTCCATATACACACATAGATTCATAGGTGTGTACTAGGCTAATGGCCTTGGAGCCTTTACAAGCCTAGCCCATAGGATTACCCTGGCATCGTGCCACCCGACCTTAGTTCCCAGTGCCTCTGTCGAGTGGAGTCACTGAAGTGATCCTCGGGGTGAATTTTCTATTTCCCATCCACTCATCAAGATTTCTCTTGAAGAGGGCCAGTGAGGTACTCTATTTGACATGTATGGGAAGTCTATTCCATAGCATGGGCAGTCTCTGGGTTATGAACCTGTCCCTCCAGCATGTTTTGTTGATTGTGGTAATGAGGTTGAGGTCTCTGGAGCATGTGGTGTGGAGGTATTGGGATTTCTTTAGCTGTAGCATTTCTAACAGAGCTGGGTCAGACATGGCTTTGTAAGTCAAGCAGAGATTGCCTCTAAGTAGGTGGTATGAGACAGAGAATAGTTGGAGTTTTCTGACTCTGTCCATATAAGACAAGTGTTTAAGGCCTAGGAACCTCTTTGTGAGGTACCTTTGTGGCCTCTCCAGTTGTTGCAGGTGTCTAGTGAAGTACATGCCAAATGGGACATTGTATTCGATGATTGGCATAATGAAGGAGGAATAGAGGGAGACAATAACCTCTTTTTTCTTGGATGCAAAACCCTTAGTGATGAGATGTGCCACATAGAAGGACGTTCTGACTACAGTGGCAATGTGGTGGTCAAAAGAGAGGCTGCTGTCAACCTATGTTTCCAGATCTCTTATAACACCTTCTGTGTTCACTACCATCTATGTGGTAATTCATGGGAGCTGGGTTTTTCCCAAAGGGGATGACAACACATTTTTTGCTTCATTTTCTAGCTCCCACAACCAAAATACATGAATGTCTACTTGTTTATTAGCACTGCAGTCTTGCCATACTATAGACCCATACTCTAAGCAGTGTTTGCATGATGCGTACTGGCATCCAGCATAATGTATCTGGCCTGACAAATATGTAAAATTAGGCTTAACAAGATGAATGAGTGTTTCCTTTATTGCTTTTGTTACAATATCTATTGTGCGTGCAGGTTTGGGTTGTGATACAAAAAGTTTTGTAGTGAGAATGTACTTTTGTTAAAGGGTGTACTTTGTAGTCTGTTTGTGTGCTTTGGTTAAAAAGAGAGTGATTCCAAAAATTCAGTGCAATCTTTTATATCAGGTACACAGTGTACAATTTAGTTCACAGGCTTGAATTTACAATGTATGTTACACTGTGTCTACCACTGGTTTGCCTGTATGATTTTCCTAGATAACAGCCCTTCATAGACCGTATACTTTTTGGACACAGTAAACACAGTGCAGAGACTTTTCATAATGAGAACTAACACACAGAAGATATCTCTTGCACAATATTGAAAGTGCATGATTCATAGATACAGAGTTACATCATACTGTATTAGCTAAGACAACAATAAAAGGGTACAAATTGTGCAATGAACAAAAAATCATTTCTAATTCATTTAGATGATGCAATTATCACTACATGTAAAAACATGACTCTGGGACTGACATCAGCTGGAAAACAGAGCAAGATGACATAAGAAGCACTAGATATGAGATTAAAACATACAAAAGTTTGGAATGGATTTTTCTTTATTTAAAGTACATTTGGCATCATAGCCTTTGTACTGGTATTATAAAGCACAGAGAAAATGCCAGTTAATTATGGCCAGTGAAATAAAGTATTATAGTCATCTGCCCAATGAATAATATATGGCAAAAAACAGGTACCATGACACACTGTATGCAAGTGTTCTGTGCTACCTATAACTATAGGGTGTTGCTCCTTGGAAGCCTATAAAATTACAGTTGCTAATTACTTTGCAAAACATAATAATGTGCTAAGAGATATATAGTATAAATGCTGACATTATGGTGAAGAAAACCAATATGAATTTTATAATGTTGTAGATAAACTAGGATCAGACAAAACAGTTACATGTTGGAGATGACTTAATGTAGTATGGACCCTGTTGCCTGCATTATTACACAAAATGAGCATATATTCCATAATGAAAGTGAAGACCACTGTGTTCCTTACTTTTGTCAGCGTATTGATCTTCATTTGCATCTCATCTGTGGTTTATAGTCTGCTGCAGATGTGGCATACATGCAGAGTGCATCAGTATTATTACTGAGCAGTGTAGTCCTGTACTTCACAAGACATATCACGGTTTTGCCTTTAGGAGAGTTTTTATGTTTTGGTGAGACTATTATAAAAGCAGTAGGTACAGATGTATAAAGGTGATTTTACACCTGAAAGGATCACAGTTTGTCACAGACTCTGTGTGTGTGTGTGTGTGTGTGTGTGTGTGTGTGTGTGTGTGTGTGTGTGTGTGTGTGTGTGTGTGAATGTACACATATGTATGTTACAGTGGTGCCTGTGATATAATAGTGGCAGAAGCTCTATAAAGAAATATGATGGAACACTGTCCTAATTGTGAACTGCATGCATGTGACTGAGGAATGTTTTTTGGATCAAAGCTATGCTTCTTTACCAGATTGCAGCACCTCCTTATGCTAAATATTTGCTAAGAGTCTGGATACACAGTACAGCTAACTCAGAATTCAATGTAAACACTTTTGTCATGCAGTCCACTATATCCTGCTCATATCCTAACTGCATGGTATTCAGTAATACTACACATATGTTTTAATATCTCCTGTTTGCTTTTTGCCGCATGCCTATTACCAACAATCAGCCCTCCTCCAATAGGTGAGGTGTTGAGCCTCTTTATTTCCTTACCACTCATGGAGCCACTGGTGTAGAGGAACCATCATCCAGGCAGACATGGAAGTTTCTTTTGCCCTTGCTTGCATCAAATAATGCAAGCATTGACAGTGTTTCTATTTTTAGGCCCACATTTTTAGGCCCACACCCGACCCCTGGTGGCTGACATGAGTCTCACATCATGGCAGAAGAGTATTAGACTGCCAGCCCATACATTAATTACAGCATAAGCCAAGCTCATGTTCCTGGTTAATGGCTACAACTTTGATGTATGCAGACCTGCACTTGCTTCTGATGAAGCAGCTGACTAGACCCCCCTTCTCTCCCCATAGGGTAGAAAAGCTAGAGTTAGGTGCTGACTTCTATCCTTCCACTCCCAGCTCTTTTAGCTCCTGAGGCACTATTCACACTCGGGTCATTTGGGTGCAGTAAAATACTATTTCTGCATTTCTAATCGTAATCAGAATTCCCCTTAGTCCTTTATGCAATGGTCTTATTCTGAATGGAACATTTGTAGGAATCTCACACACTAGCATAACAATTCACATATCATGGCAGAAGATGACTAAGTGTTATGTGTCAAAAGGCAGACTAAATAACAAGCTACCTAAATGACTCAGGGACAACCGAAGTATGCAATAAACTTGTGTACTTAATGGTATAATGGAAGTTTCAATCAAAAGCTGCACATAAAATTGTAGCAACAGAAGGGTTATCAACTGTATGAACCTTATCTATGTTGTTTGTATTGGTGTTTGAATGAGTGAAAATGTATTTATTAATAGCATGTTTACTTGGTGGCAACATCAAGTAAGAGGTATAGCCGGCATCCACATAGCATGAGCTGTGCTAACATACAGTGGTTAATGGGCGGTAATCCTAAGGAAAATATGGTATATATTATCTTCTCAAATACAGGTGTTCATTTCAAAAATGTGCTCAAAGCAAAAAGCAAAAATTAATTTGGATTATAAATTTTTATAATTTATAGTACATTTTGCAGTTAATGCCTGGCAAAATATCAGGTAGTCAATACCTAATACTTTATTGTACAGTTAATATGTCAGTTCCTTAAATTACAGCATTTAATGAAACATGATGCACTAATTAGGATGAATGTATGACATATATTAATAATGTTAACAGCACATCTATTGATGGAGCATTGTTCCAGTGGCATATAGGGATAAAGCCCTTACTACACCTCATGTGACTTGAGTTTGATTAGTAGCTCAGGTGCCTGATTGGAGAGGCAGGGAGGCTGGTCATGGCTGTTGTGGGAGGGAATGGATTATACTGAGTACCATCCAATAAGCACTAGTGGATATTGGGACTCAAAGGAGTTGATCCTGGGCTGGTGGTCAAGGGGTAAAGATATATGTGTGACTACCCTATAGCTGCAGTGAGGTATGTACTCTGTGTGATGCTTACACTGCCTGAACAACCTATAGAATTATCTCAGCAAAAGGGACTGGAATTTAGGCAAGGGAAAACTCTCTTACACAGTACTACAATGGCTTCTCTGCTAGGCCCTCTCACCTGCTTGCCCTGTAAGACCCAAACCTATTAAAGATGGCATAAGGAATAGAGACCCCTCTCAGAGTAAGTGCTCTCCCAGGTGGTTGACTGTCCCAGAATGGGAATACTGGGAAATGGCTTGGAAGGGACATGTGGGTAGAGGCAATTGGGCCAGTGGAAGTGGTCTGATGGTCATCTAGTGAAATTTCTCATATATAAAATGCAGATACTTGATGTATGTGCTGCAATGCACACTCAGGCTACAAAATAAAGAAATCATGAATAAGATTTTCTTCAAAATATTGCTTCCACTATTTCTTCTTAAACTGTACCAGTATCTACAATTGCAGAAGAATATAATGTCACTTATTGCCTCCTCCCCTACCAACTTGACCACTGGAATCTCAGTGTTTATTTTTTCCTATAAAAGACAATTCATACTAATATTGTTATTACCAGTTGCTAGTTTTGCCTTATTTAATTCTTCCGATTCCTTTGGGAAATCTCTGCACAAGCAAGTTAAAATATTGTATACAAATACAGTGTATCTATAATAACATGTACACTGCAGTGTTCATTTGTACTGCACATTTAATTATTTCTTGTCTGTACAGCAGTCACTGCAACATGAATTTAGTTAGCCTTAAGGATGATACATGGCTAGTGATTTTCTTAGGTATCACAGCCACACAGCACATGCTGTAGTCCTTCCATATTTCAATACTTATAAGCAGTGGATGATTTTGGTATACAGCATTGTTTATCTAACAAGCTTTTTCATTCAATGCTTCATTAAGGAAACATTACACATAATGGTGAATAAGACAGACTTAGCCTGTAATTGCCATTTGTCTGATCAGTGTTTTACCCAGGTAAGCACATTTAAATAAGTAAATAAAATAAATAAAGCTTTACTGATATGGCTAAGTATAAGCTTTTACTCATGTGTAACATGATGTATATTGTTATACTTTATTAGCTTGCACATTTGCACATAAATGCTCTTTTTAAATAAGTTTTCTTACTAACATGTTGATTACAGCAGGTCACATTGAAGACAACAGGTAATAGGCATATTTATGCATTAAAGTGATACTGATGTACAGACGATCATGCAGATATGCATTTTCATAAGATAAGAGGATAAATCATGCATTTTTAGTATTAGTCATATTTCATATATAAGGCAAATTCATAACACTGTATAAAGCATGATTCCTGCTACTGTCTAATATATAGTTTATTCAGTGATTTTGTATTTCATTATTTGTTCTTTTTTGGCTTCAGGACAGTTACATTTTGTTAACCATTACAAACAGATATCTGTACATTGGCTTTAGTGTGATGATACAGTGCTTACATCATCTAGACAGATGACATATTTTTAGAATAGGCCAGGCAAGGTGCACTTGTATGAAATTTTATTTCTCATAACAGACATTTACAGGAATGTTATTACAGACTAAAATCACAGTACATAAATATGCAGCTATAAGATATTTGATCAGGAGCCATGTAACCTTGTGCTCACATGGCAGTTCAGCTATCACAAGTCAACTCACATTTGAAGTTTTCTTGACTATCACTTGGAAATAACCTTCACCACACACAAACTTACACTAATCAAACAAATCCACTAATCACTCTGTACTCGGGTGTGGTTTCTGATTTAGTCCAACTGTTTTTGCTGAGAAATATGTCCCCATATTACAGGCTGTACCTGCAAACCATTTGCAGATTAAATTTAATAATTTTGATACTGAACAAGCATAAAGATAAGGAACCCGTTGACACTTTGCAGTTTAGCTATTTATCCTTGTTTGTGTGTGTATGATCTCCATGTTAGCAAGAAAATGAAGAAATAGTACTATTCAGTAATCAGGATTTGCAACCACCAGAAGTACACAAGAACAGTAGTATGCAGGGTCTTGCAAGATGCTTGCACACTGCTAAACAGCATAACTTCAGCTCTCCCAGTGTGAAAACAAAAAATAAGATAAAGGGAGTGCCATTGGAAATATTGTTTTGGTAAAATTCAGTTAGTGGATAGTAAGTACTCTGCCTGGATGCCAGCAAAGAAGAAATTTGTAAAACCTGAAAGAAAATCATCCTCTAAAGTTGAAGAGAAAACACTGTCTAGGAAGGATTCTGCAGCTGTTCAAGAAAAAGCAATTCAAGCCTCAGCTTCCATTCAAGAGATGGCTTCCAGTAATTTAGAAGAAAACAAATCAAATGTACTCAAAACTGATTAAAATAAATTAAATTTTGAAGGAATATATCAATTAAAACAGCAAAAGGCTGGAAACAATAGAAAAAGCTTTAACTAGCCATTCATATAGACTGATAAAACTGCAAACATCAGGTTGACATGAAGAAAAAGCTGGATGAATATGAGGATGCTCAAAAAGAACTGTTTGAAAAACAGTAGAGTTAGAGGACAGAGTGCACAGAGAAAACCTGAGATTATCTGCTATACCCGGAAATTGGAACAAACAGACTATTCATTTTATGAAAGCACAAATAAACAACTGGACTGGTGTTCCACAGCAGAATGTATTAATTGAAAGGGCACATCAAGCATATACTCCAAACCTGACTAAGAGAAAGCAGCCAGGACCTACATTAGTAAAGAGGCAATCATACAAGCAAAAAGAGTTGATCCTGACAAAATTGTGGCAGAATGGCAAAGTATTAAAAGTTGGAGACAGCAGAACGTTTGTAGAAAATGATTATTCTCTGTACACCAGGTAGAGGAGAAGCAAATTTATCCCAACGATCAGGGAATGTCAAGAGGCAAGTGTGAGATTCAAGCTGATTTCGAAGTGTTTTTTTTTTCCTAGAGGATAAAATTAATTTATTGATGTAGAACAGGCTAAGGAGGAAATAAAAAAGTTTATCCAACAAAACATTAGTCAGCAAGCAGAAGGGGACTCTGCTTCAAATTCTTCTTAAGGTAAAGTTCATAGAGAGACTTTGCCAGCAAAACCTTTTCTAGTGTTCCAAAGGAAAATGCTTGAGAGACAGGAAAAGCAGAGGGGTTGACTAGAAGAATCAGCAATACCTTGGACTTGAACCACAGTCTGCTATTGGGAAATGGAGATGAATAGGAAGAAGACTAGCAACTCTAAAATTAGTGAATAAATGGAAGACTATAAAGCATCTTATCACATTTGTGAACTGTAGGTTTGCAAGAGAAAGTGGTTGAAAAACAATGGACTTTTGTTGTCTTTATTAAACTTGTGAGTGGAGTGTGAAGCATATACTATACTTTATATCATTAATGTTTAGGTAGATGTATGTTGGTGGACACTAAAAGGGGAAAAACTAGCAGTAAATAAAACAATGTTTGTTGTTATCAGTATTTGTATAACTATTTCATGATATAAACTGCATGTTATATACAGCAAAACAGTTTTGTGTAGTGCATAGCTGAGATATTTTAAATGTGTGGGCAGTCTTTTCAGTGACTTTTGAAGATATTAAAGTAAACAAGTACTATTTTGGTTGCAAGAAATATAGGCTTTGCAATATAACAAAAGAAAAAAAAGGCTAAACAAAATCAAGTTTAATGTTCATATGCTGCGATATTGGTCTTCTGGAATGGGGTGTAAAAGTGGAGTCAATATTACACAGGTTCATAGGTTCATAGGTGGGTAATAGGCTATCTGCCCGAAGGCATTTATAAGCCTAGCCAGAATGTGTTGGCTTTCATCATCCCCTTAGATTAGTTCCCTGTGCCTCTGTCCAGCAGAGCCACTGAAGTTATCCCCGAGGTAAACTTTCTGTTTCCCATCCACTCTTCAAGGTTTCTTTTGAAGAGTGTTAGCAAGGAGCTCTGCCTAATGTAGATTGGGATCTTGTTCCAAAGCATGGGAAGTCTCTGGGACAGGAATCTGTCCCTCCAGCATGTCCTATTTATTGTTGTGCTGAGGTTTAGATCCCTAGAGCGTGTGGCTCGAGGGGATAAGGTTTTCTTTAGGTGGAGCATGTCCATCAATTCTGGGTTGGACATGGCCTTGTATGTCAGGCAGAGATCACCTCTGAGTAGGCGGTATGCAACCGAGTACAACTGGAGTTTCTTCAGTTGAGCTGCATAGGGCATCTGTTTGAGGCCATTGATCCTCCTGGTGAGGTACTTCTGTGGTCCTTCCAGCTGTTGCAGGTGTCTTGTAAGGTACATCCAAAATGGGACATTGTACTCTAAGATGGGTCTGATGAGTGATGAGTAGAGGGGCACAATGACCTCTTTTGATCTGGATGCGAACCCTTTTGTGATTAGGTGGGCCATGTACAAGGATTTTCTAACCACTTTGGCAATGTGATTATCAAAGGTGAGACTACTATCTACTTGGGTCCCCAGATCCCTTATTACATCTTCCGTATTTAGGGGACTACCACCTATGTGGTAGTTTGTGGGTACTTTGTTTTTTCCAAAGTGGATGAGTATGCACTTTTTGGTATTTAGCTTGAGGCCATGATTTTGACACCAGGTATCTGTCTCAGTGAGACCCTTTGGGAGGATATCTGTGTCAGCCAGAGAGTCAATTATAGCCCCTAGTTTGCAGTTGTCTGCGAACTTGGTCAGCCATAGTCCTCCTGTGCTTGCCTGTACCTCTGAGAAGTATATGCCGAACAGGATGGGTCCTAGGACTGAGCCCTAGGGAACACCATTTGTAACCGGTTTAGAGAAGGACCTAGCTCCCACAACTCTCACCATGTGGGTTCTGTCCATGAGCCAGTTGGCAACCCATCTTGTGAGGTAGGGGTTTATGTTCAGGCTGGTGAGCTTGTTTATAATACTAGAATGGGGACTGATGTCAAAGGCCTTAGCGAGGTCTAGGTAGGCTGTGTGTACCACCTTTCCCTCGTCTATTGCCTTAGTAATTGTCTCAAAGAAGTCCACCAGGTTTAGGAGGCATGATCTTCCCTTAACAAAGCCAAACTGGGTATGGTCCAGTGTTTGGAGGTTCTCAATGTCTCTGTTAATGAGTTCCATGATGATGCGCTCCATAGCCTTGCAGACCAAGCTAGTCAGGCTTATAAGGCAATAGTTCCTGGGGTCTGTTGTGGCTCCACCTTTGTGGAATGGAATAACCATTGCTGTGCGCCACTCTATGGGTATGTACCCTGTGGAGAGGCTGAGTTTGAACAGTGTGTTTAGGTGTGGGGTTATTTCATCTTTGAGCTCAAGTAGAACGCAGCCTGGGACACTGTCCGCTCCCATTGATGCTGAGGTTTTGGCTTTGGAGAGGGCTGTTTAACTTGAGTGTCTGTGATTTCAGGGACTCTACATTCTTTTGGTATGGTTATGGGCCCTTTTGTGGGGTGAGAGGGGGGGTAAAGTTTGAGCTGAACCTGTCTGCCAGGATGTTGGCGATATTGGTCGGTTCAGTGTATTTTGTGCCATTCTGCACTAACTCCGAGCAGATCTGAGCATTGCCACTTAGATTCTTGACATAGCTAAAGAATGCCTTGTGGTTATCTTTGGAGTCCTTGGCAATTTTTCTTTCAAAGCTCACCTTGGATGATTTTATGAGGGATCGTAGTTTCTTGCTGATACTGATCAGGGATGTCTTCCCTTCTTGGTATTTTACTCTTTTCTGTACTAGTTTCCTCCTTCTATTATATGGCTTGTTTATGGCAGGAGTCCACCAAACTGGTTTCCTTTTCTTGGAGGAGTGAGTCTTGGTTTTACTTGGGATGGCACGATCCATGCATTCTTGTAGCTGCCCGTAGAATGCATTAGTAAAGGATTTTGCATCTTGGACAGTGTTATCCTTCAGCATGGGGGCTTTGAAACTTTCCACCTCGGTCTTAAGTAACGTGAAGTTTGCTTTTGAAAAGTTTTTCATGGTGGCTTTCTTGTCCTAGGGTGGGGGCGGAACATGGATATCCAAAGTGATTTGTTTATGGTCTGATCTAACTAGCGAGGGGTTGACCTCTGGTGTGAAACACCAGTTGTCCATGTTGGTAATGACCAGGTCCACTATGTTGTCACCTCTGGTGGGAGTGCTGACCAGTTGAACCAGGGCATTTGAGTTTATAAATTCTAGGAAAAGTTGGGCAAGGGAGTTAGTACTTGAGTAGTTCTCCCAGTTAATGTTTGGGTAATTGAAATCACCTAATATTAGGGTGTTTGGTAGGACCTTTATGTTTCCCAGTCTTTCCAGGAATGCGGAATGGGGGTCCTGGGACATGGTGGGTGATCTGTAGAAAACTACAATTTGAATTGCAGTTTTGCCCATTGTTAGTTCCACGTGGATGATCTCGGAAGCATCATGCTGTGCCACTAACCTGGAGGTGTGGGTATCCTTGATGAATATGGATACGCCCCTGCCTTTTGTATTTCGGTTTGAGTTCTGTGGCCAAAATGTATGGTATGAGTTGTAGCCTGGTAGTGCTGGGGTGCTCTCTGAAGCCTTAAACCAGGTTTCTGTTACTGCACATATATCAATTTTCTCCATACTGAGGAGTGCCTCGAGTGCGTGCATTTTGAGGTTTAGACTTCTGGCATTGAGTAGCATTACCCTCAGTTTTTTGTTACTTGTGCTATTTACGCTGGTGGGTTTGTCTTTTGAGCCTTGCCTAAAAAAGGCACTATGGGGATGGCAAGAGCCTTAGCAAGTATTCGAAAGCCTAAAGGTGACAGGTACAAGCCATCTCTAGTGAAGCAGCATGGCTTGTCGAGCATGTCATCCAAGGTGGACAGACACTGGATCCCCTTTGAATAACACCAGAAACTTAGCCAATTGTTGAAATCGAGATTTTTTTTTTTATACCATGGTATCATTCTTGGTGGGGCAGGATGCTACTCAGTGTCAAGGTCATACCGGCCTGGGCTTCATGATCAGAGAGCTCTACCATGTCTCTTTTCATGTAGGCCAGGGAGGTACGGCTCAGGTCATTCACACTGACATGGACAATGACAGAGTCATATTTGTACTTGTTCTGGAGTGAGCTAAGTGCTTGTGTTATGTGGTGGATCCTGGCTCCCGACAGGTAGCTAACAGTAACCTTCTCCTTATTCAGCCTATTGATTGGGACGTCAATGTGCCTGACTATAGAGTCACCTATTACTAGCATGTTGGGTATGTTATTTTGCCTTAAGGGCTGTGATTGCATGGCACACTGGTTTTGTGAAGTATGTGTTTCATGGTTTGTGTTGGGAGGGTGGTGGTTGCTTGGATGTTTGCTTTGGAGGTTTCTGCTGGTTTTGCAGATTTTTATTTAGAGCCTCCGAGTATGTTTCCATGTATTTATGTGTGTTTTTTGCCAGTGCTGGTTTAATGGGTCTGTGTAAGACTGGTAGTGTGATGCAAGTATTTCCCTTCTCCACTTGACTGTCTGATCCAGTCTTGGGTTGAGAGAGTTTAGCCTCTAGTTTGGCTGTATAACTGCATCTCTCGCATGTGTTAGTGTTTGGTGGTAAGAGGAGGGGGTTGTCTGTGTACATGAGGCAGTTGTAACATTACCTCAAAATGCCCAGATTCACCAGTTGGACAGGAGAGTACACCTGAAACTGCCCTTTGGACATGCCTGGATAGGTACAGTGAACTGTTTACTGGATGGCTGATAAGGTCGAATAGAGAGCCTTGTCCTTCTGTACAGTACAAGAGGGTCTAGTGCTAGGGTTTATAAGTGCTTGCTATAAGTTTTGAGCAAGTGCCAGGATGAGAAATGAATGGCTTGAGTGCTTAAGTTGAAAGTTTGTCTCGTTCCAAGGGAAAAATTGAAGAGGAGACTTTGTGGAGCCGGGAATAGTTTTACCCTAGCTAACTGGTGCTGTCGGGTGCGCAAAACCGGGCAAATATGGTATTTATAGCAGGGAAATGAAAGAGATAGAAATTAGCCCAAAATGGCCAATAAACTACTAATTTCTGGGCTGAAACCACTCCTCCAGGGACAGATAGGCTGCTCAAAGCTCCCCTCTCTCACAGGTGAACAGAGAAACTGCCTTCTATCCAAGTAAGGTATGGGCAAACACAAAACTGGACTATACTAGCTTAGAAAGCCGGGAAACAAGTATATATATATATATATATATATATATATATATATATATATATATATATATATTTTTTTCAGAAAATAAAGCAGATACACTCAAAAAAACAGTTTAAAAGCACAGACAAAGGATAATTATTGTAATATATCACAGATCAGAGTTGTAGTCAATGCCTCCAGTAATAAAGTAGGAAAAAACACAAATACAGTAAAAGCAGATGAATAAAGTGCAATATATATATATATATATATATATATATATATATATATATATATATATATATATAAACAATAGAAAACAAACATACTGATTTAAACAAGTTACTCAGTTAACCAGAAAAAAGCTCAAAACTGAGCCTGGTTCCAGCAGTCTTCAACCAGATAAGTTCTAACTGCACACCCCTGCTTACTAGGGTGCAGGGGAACCTTCTCCAAAAAAAGATGGCCTGGATCAGTGCCTCAAGTTATACAAACAAAGCTAGATTCAGCAGGCCTGAATCTGGTCTATGCTACAGCAACAAGGCACACCAATTTCAGAAAGAAACAGTTCAAATAAGCAGTCACAATAATCCTGTGACCAGAAATTCCCAGCTCAGAAGGGCAGAATCCAGCCTCTCCTCCCACAAGAGTGCAGACCACAAACCTTCTTAATGTAGAATAACTGGCCTGAAGCCCAAGTGCTTAAGCCAGAACTAATACACTTTTAGAATAACAGACACTGGGCCTTCAATCAGCAATTCCCAGCTTAGAAGGATGTAAGCTACCTGTCCTGCCACAACAGTGCAGACCACAAACCTTCTTAATGTAAAACAGCCTGTATGAAGCCCAAGTGCTTAAACCAAAAGACTTAGAATAACAGTTACAATTTAATCAGGCTACGACCAAGCAGTAATAAATACAGCAGAATAAATAAAATTGAGTACTTTTAAGAAAAGCAAAATGAAGTAGGAGGATACACAAATACAGTAAATGCAAATGAATTTTTTTTAAGTGCAACAAGAGAGGAAGGAAGAACCTAAGTGGACTGGCCTTCTCAAATCTTCTCTCTGTATTAAGTAGAGTGAACACTAGACTCAGAATATTATCTGACTGTACTCTAAGTGAGCAAATGAGATGGACCCAGAAGGAGTGTTCTAATACAGACTTACAGGAGGGGAGGGCAATTCCAGAGCCACCAACACTAATACAACCACAAGAACAGGGAGGGTAGGTGGGGAACTAACTGCAGAGAAACACACAGCACACTGTTCAGAAACATACAACTAGGAAACAGAAAAACATGAAAATACAGTACTTTTAAAACTGCAAGTTTGTACTTAACAATTCACTACAGCAAGTTTCACTTAGCTTCAGCTTGTAATGCAGATGTTTGTAGCCAAGCAAGTCTCTCAGGAGTTGAGCATAAAATGATTTCACAAACTTTGTGGCTAGCACTTAAAGTACAGAGAAATCCCTCTAGGCTATTAAATATCAGATAACAAATAAGTGATTAAATATCAGATAACAAAGAAGTGATACCAACACCCCCTCTATAGCAAAATAATTGCAGAGAGACAGACAGCACACTGTTCAGAAACACACAATGTTGAACTAAAACAAGTTTGAACATTATAATATCGAACTCTAAAGTCCAAAAGTGGAAAATAGCATAGCCATGGCACATCGACTTTTTTCCCAGGGAAAAACATCGGTGGGCCATTTTCGGGGCTTTGCTATTTCCTGCACTGTGGTGCAGTCTCAGAGTTGGTATATTTAAGTAGGGGAGGTTTGGGGGGCATTAAGGGGTTAAGTTTTTTTTTTTGTCACGGAAGATCAATTTTTTTCTCTGGGAAAAGAAATCACTGTTCTGTGCTTTCGGTTTTGTTAGGTTTCAAACATAACGGTTCAAAATTACAACGATCGAACTTTTGTAAGTTCGACATTGTGATATAGAACCGTAAAAGTGCACTGATTATATTATATGTAGAATTAGGATATTTCCCTTTTTATTTTACAGCAGTGAATGTCTAGATTACTAATTTTGGCTTAAGCTGTGAACAGGTATTTTTGTAATCATGTAGGCTTTAAAAATAAGAATGACGAACGCCATGAAAATGCTAAGTTTCTCAGAAATTCAAAGATATTAGCTTGTTTTTTATTCATGGACAACTGTTTAGTGGAGTTGAGATGTCTGCAGCTGAGGGCAACTATATATTCTTTTCTAAGTAAAATGTACGAAGACCCATTGCTGAATACATTTCCATGGAGACAAGCTATCTGCAGGCACAACAGTTAATTTTGAAAATTCTGAGTATTCTTTGATGAGGGAAATGTAGAATTTAAAGCTGCAATGGCTAGCAGTTCAGTGCAAAAAATAAGTTTGAAATTATGTGCAGAGAGTAAGAGGTAACAACCTCTCTAGCAGGCTTAATACTTTACCGCAGTTAATATAACAGTGTACAAATTATTTTTATTTAAAAATAGTCAATGCACTTTTTCTTAATGCTAAAACTTAAAGCTTTCTAAAAGCATACAAGCTGTTTTTCATACCTGGGAAAGGAAAAGAGATAGAGAGAGAGTGATAAGTAAAGAACAGACAGCAATCAGTGTAACTGGGAACACAGTGTGTATCATGCATGGGTAACCTTAATTTTTGGGTTAGATAATGCCTACAGATGCAGCCATCAATTTGTGGCAGTTGTTCCTTTCTGGAGGGTTAAACTTCATGTTTTTAAGATGTAGATAGTTTTGTGTATTTGTTCCAAATTAATAGAGTATGGGGGTGTTTTGTATTTAGTTTTTTGTTTGAAGGTTTTCATTAACAAAAAGTTTTGAAAATGTGACATAAGTTCAAATGGAGATGAGAAGAAACAACTGTACAAAAGATTAAAGTGCTAAACATTAATATATGCATGTAACACAAAAGCTAGAAATACACATTAAAAAAACTGTCATGTATAATAAATAACCACTGTGGTGTGTCAGAGAAAAACTGGAATAGCACTTTAACATAACAAAAACTTTAATGCATGCTTTCATCAAATGACTTCATAAGAATATTTACAATGTTAAAAAACAGGCATTAAATACACATTTAAAAGCACAATCAGTCAATCATTATAAAAGTTTAATTAAGTTACAATTAATTACTAAAATCTTAAATTTTAATCCTTTAATGGATGGCAAGTCTGCAATCATGAAGAAAACCATTTAGTGTTAACTCTCCCATTTAGCCCTAGCAGCAAATCTTAACCTAATTTAATTTACAATTCTGCTTCCCTTCTTTCATCAAGATTTTTATAATTACCTCCTCTGATATCCATTGGAACCTGCTCTAAGACAGCAAATATATTTTTTTATAACTAACACAAATGATTGTGTCTATAAAAAGCATCATTACTGTCCTTAACTTTAATATCATAATTATGATCCTTAATTCTTTAACCTAGGCTTCTAGTGGTCATACCTGTATACTACATGGAGCAACCTGAGCACATGGCAATGCATATTACGCCTTTGGAATAGCAATTAAATCTGCCTTTTACCTTTATTGTATGATGTAGATGCACTAACAAAGTGAAATTGTGTTTACTTCCCTATTTAAAGCTAGGGGATATAGTTCATATTATATTCATATAGTTCATATATGAACCTACATGCAGTGCAAGAATTACACTTAAAGGCATCTGAACATTTATTGGTGTGAGGTAAAAAAATTGTGTTCCATTCTGCAGCAGATGTTTTCAACTAAAATTCCTCTTATATACAATAATTATTAGGTCACTATTTCCTTAGATAATTTTCCAGTTATTTGAAATAATGTTCCTGATGACATAACTGTCGATGGAAATATCCATGGCAAAACAAGGTATAATATTAGAGTGTTCTGTTGCTTGTTTCTTTTTAAACACCTTTATTAAAATACATCCAAAATGGTCTGATCTTTTTGAACAAACCTCTTGGGCAGTACCTTCCAACATATTTGAACTATAACCCCTAGCTTTAAATAGGGACTTAATAAACACAATTTCATCATCAAAATCTTTCTCTCTATTAGTCATTCTAGAGACCCTTCTAAATTGTCCTCTAGGAATTTTTTTTATATAAATCTGGGGTGATTACTCTGATAGTGAAGATAACAGTTAGAAAATGTACTATTACAATGAATTCTACTGACAAAACTTTCCATAGAAGAATCCCATTCTAATTTAACATCCAAAAACATACTGACTTTCCTTTTTCTCCAAGACAAAACTTTTAAAAAACATGTATTTTTGTTTAAGCTGTCTATAAAATTAACATGCCCTCCAGTGTCATCATTAAACATAAAAAACAAATCATCTATGAATCTTTTGTAAAAGAAGATATTTTGTGAAGAAGCTAAACTAGGTAGAATTTCCATTTCCCACCGACATAATACAAGGCTAGAAAAGGCAGGGACTACAGTGGAGCCCATTGCCACATCCTTCCTTTGCTTGTAATATTTGTTGTTACACAAAATGAAATTGTTTTTCGAAAAAATCTCTAATAATGCACAATAAAAGTTGAAAGTTACACTATGTATGTCTGTATATTTGTTTAAACATAACCTTGCACACTTGCCACCTTCTTGCTGAGGAATAATGGTGAATTGGGATATAACATCCACAGTCAACATATGACTAGCAAAACACAGTTGGATTTTCCTGAGCTCATGCTACATTCCCTGAGTATTAATTCTTCCTTGAGCAACAGTGAAGGAGAAGTTTCGAAAAACATTTATCGAGGAAGAGGAAAGAGCTTCACACATAGTAGCAGGGGCATGAGCAGAGGGAGAAAGCATTAATTTCTACAGAACAAACTGTGAGTGTGAACTTAAAAATATTCAGTTTATCTATCAACTGAACAATTTTCAATGGAAGGTTTTGGAGCTAAGGATGAATTTCATTCCTAGTCACAGAATGTATTTAACCAAAAGCATTCTAGAACTGAACATGTTCACCAGGAAAGCTTAATTTAAATTATTTGTTAAGGGACATGCATGTAAATAAGACTTATAAAAAAAACTTCAGTTTGCAATCCTGCGTTGCATGATACTTTAAAAGTATTTGAGCAGTTTTGTGAAAGGGGCATAAGACAGTTTCTTAATGTAAAGACTTATAAATCCTAATAAATTATAATTAAATTATAAACTTGAATTCTGTTGAAAAAACAATGTTGAAAGAATTAATGAGTTTGAAGCAATTAAGGTTTATGAAGGCAGAAAAGGGGGAGGACTGGTCATTATGAATGTTGAAGCTTATCACAGAGCAGTGGAAGAAATGTTGAGTAACACTGATAAATATAAAGAAGTGTCGTTAAATGAAGTAGAAAAAAGTTTTAAATTCATACACCGTTGTTTATATGAGTTTCTTATGGATGGTGTAATGAATATTGATTTATTTAATTTTTTGGTATTTGATCATTCAAAGTTAGGTGTGATTTTTGGCATACCAAAAATCCATAAAAGTGCCACAACTCCCCCCCTGGACTGATGATGTCTGTCCCTAATGGAAGTACTGAAGGAATATAATTGTTTTTGGACTACATTTTAAATCCAGTTGTTCAAAGGCTTTCTTCATACTGTACATCAGAGATTCATGGGATTTTCTTAAAGTATCAGGATTTTTAATGATAATTATAAGTTTCATGAACAAAATAATTATATGTTAACTGTGGATGTTATATCCCTATTAACCATTATTCCTCAGCAAAAAGGTGTCGAACGTGTAAGGCTATTTTTAAAAAAGTATACAGACATAGATTGTGGAACTATCAACTTTTATTATTGTCAAAGGAAAAATATACTTTGAAAGTGATCAAAACACGATAGGTTCAGGTTAAGGCACTTTAATCTTGCAGCAAGGAGACAAAAACGTGGTAATACAGAGTTTGTCTAACTAGAAACAGGAAATACTTTCATTTTTATACACTTTCTAATAAGACATTGCCTACCAAGCTGACGTAACAAATCACAAGTCTTTTCATCATCACTTATTAACAATTAGTCTCATGAATTTCTGCTGATTTATCAATTTTTGTGAGAAACTTCCTAAGGAAAACAATGTGGCCTTGGTTACCACCGGTTAGATACATGCAATGTTACCATTCAAGGTACTATGGTTAATTCAAGCACAAAGCTAGCAGTTCATTTCTCTAACACTCCTTTGTCTACATTATCTCTAAGCTACTGCAGCTGTGCATGTTCTCATACTTCGAACAGAGCTGATTGTTTAGAATCATTACATTTACAGTATATAGCATTGTTCATTCATTCTCTCCTGACCTAGCAGATAAGCACCTGCTTCTCAAGTACATTTCCAAAAGGCATAAACATGAATATTGCTGTGCTAGCAATTACTAGGTCAGAGGGCATCTTGCAAGTTTCAGAAAGCACACTGCAGTTTCAAAAAGCATCTTTTCAGTCTCATATGAAACTCAATTTATATAAGAAAAGGTGCGTATAAAATAGAATGAAAAACGTGTTAACTCATTTAGCTTCTAATTAGCATTAAGCATACACACATTAATACATATTTTCTGACATTTCCCCCCTTTTAATACTTTTTAATTCTATTTTCAAAAAGAATAAACAGTTTGCTTCTTTTCCTAACCTCTTCCATTCAGGATTTGCAGTTAAGAAAGTCATTCAGTTTAAACTTTATGAAAGTGTTTCACATTCTAGCAGCTCTTCAAATTCAGTACTCTGATACATAGTCTCAGAAACTGATATATCTATTAATTCTTTGATTAATTTTTTCATGCAGGGGATTCCACAACAAATACAAACTCCTATCAGGAGTAATCCCACACCAATGGCAATCAAGATGTTCATAAGGATGGAACCCCACCCCCCCAAACAAATTCTGGAAAAAGTCCATCAGAGGGTTTGGGTCTGGTTTGGTCATGGCCGACACTTGCTGAATCACCTCAAGGTGATCATTAATTTCATGCTGATGATATGGTATAAATGCACAGCATTCTTCTTTAATTAAAGCACACGTTCCACCCCTCGCTGCTAGGGTGAAGTCAAGAGCCATTCGATTCTGGAGCACTACAGTTCTCATAGCATTCAGTTCATCAGTTATCAGTTCAAGAGCAGAGAAAGTTGCATTACTCATCACTTCGAGAAGTTTAGACAGTTTTTGCAGCTCCCAAATTGATTTAACTGTGCCATATGCAGGTAATATGCCTGCCCACGATATGACAGCATCACTCAAGTCCATGTGCGTCAGTTTGGTACCCACAGTATGATGGTCTTTCCAGCCCACCTCGATCTGTCCCACTGGATTTTCAGGCTTTTTAACAGCTTTCTTGGCCACATCTCTGGTATTTCGAATATTTCCCTGAGGCAAGACTGCAGTGTGTCGTATGGCCGGGACCAGGTACCCCAAAAAATAACTGCCAGACCAATTCTCAGGTAACCATTTATATGCTTTTTTACCACACACAAAATAACAGTCCTCTACTTTGGTAGTTACTTTGTTATGAAATGACTGCCCTGCATGAAACATTTTTGTATCTATTACAGATAACTGTTTAAAAAGTACAGGATTACGTTGCACTTGATCAAGGGTCTTATGCATGAATTTAAGAAATGAGTTATAATCTGTACTACAAGATCCACCCAGATCGTTTGCTTTTGTATAACATTTATATTGTACAGTCACATTACACTTACTCCAACCCACTTGTATTGTGTCGTTCTTGTAGAAACATACAATTCCCTTTTGTGTCACAGGCAAATACAGTGCTACCTTATCATATGCTTTAATAGATACTGTGTCAAAAAACAGATTTTCCCAGGTCTCATTGACCACTAGAGGGATAGCAGTCATTAATAGCCCCCCCGTATGCTGTTGGTATGGCTGTGCAGATCCAGCAGTTCGAAACATTAAAAGTCTAAGCATACACATGTGTAATTGCCTGATAAGTGTTAAAGTTCGGGTGCCAGTCTATGTTTGGTTCATCTTGTTTAATCAGTTCAACTTTTGTGGCAGGAAAAAGGAAAGACCACAACAAAAAGAACAATGTTATTAGCATAGCTATCAAAATAATCATGCAAGTTTTCTGAGGTTGTTCAGTGTCTCTGTTCGCTCTATACCTGGTCATTTTGTTCTCGTTGTACAACAGTAACAAGGTTTTTGTCCAGTTCAAAGTTCTTAACCAGTTCACAGTGTGTCAAATGAATCCAGGATGCTCGCTCAGCGATCTTGACTGCAGTAGGTGTCGACAGTAGTACCTGGTATGGCCCTTCCCACTTCAGAGAACTCCAATTCTTTCTCTTCACTATCTTCACCCAGACCCAGGTGCCTGGGGCTACTGCTGCTTCTGATTTCATTTGCTCTTTATCTGAAACAGAATTTAACTGCAAAAGTTTGTTATTCAAAAATTGCCTCATATACCCTGCAAGTGAACTGTCAGCCTCCTGCTCTGCAGACATGAGAGGTTTCCATTGAGGTGTATAATATGCCCTCCCAAACAAAACTTCAAAAGGAGTTAATCCTTTTGCATTTGGAGCTGTTCTCATGCTCAACAGTGCCAGAGGTAAACAGTGCACCCAGTTCTTTTGTGTCTCACTAATCAATTTCATAAGTTTACTCTTCAACACCCCATTATGCCTCTCTACTAATCCTGCAGATTGGGGGTGGTATGCACAGTGGTTTTTTAACGATATCCCGAAATAGCAACTAAGTTGTTGTATTGTTTGGTTTACAAAATGTGTGCCATTGTCACTATAAATCTTTTCCAGTATGCCAAATCTAGGTATAATTTCTTTAACAAGGACCTTTGCAACAGTAGCTGCATCTGGATTTTTAGTTGGAAAAGCTTCCACCCATTTGGAAAACATATCTATAATGACAAGGCAGTACTTCTTATTTTCGCATTTGTTCAGTTCTATAAAATCCATACAAATAGTATGAAATGGATACGGTGGTGTAGGGAAACTCCCTTGCTTAGGTTTCAATGCCCCTTGTGCATGATGCTTGTTACAAACATGGCATGCTGCACAAAAATTTTTTGTGTAATTAGTAAATCCATACATTGTAAACACTCGATTCACTAACTGTACCATCCCCCCTGTTGAGACATGTCTCTGCCCATGGATCAACAAAGCTGTATATCTAAACAAGTTAGATGGTAAGATTGGTTTCTTTTCTTTGGAGATGTACAGTCCCTTCTCAAGGATTGCTCCTCGTTTTATCCACTTTTGTTTCTCTACAGTTGTAGTAAGTGTCTGCATTGTTTTTAACATTTCTAAATCTGAAATCTCAGAAGGTTGTAATTCTTCGCTCAAAAGAAAAGCTGAAGCTGCCTGTTTTGCAGCTGTATCAGCCCTCACATTACCTTTTGAAATTCTATCCTGTTGCTTGGTATGAGCTACGCATTTGCAAATAGCTACTTTCTAAGGTAACTGAATAGATTCTAACAAATCTAAAATAAATTGCACATGGTTAATTGGTTTACCAGTAGATGTTACATTCCTCTATTTATCCACTGTTGCGCAAAAACATGTACAGTAGAAAAAGCATACTGACTGTCAGTAAAAATACTCACTTTCTTGCTTTCTGCTAAGGTACATGCCCTCGTCAAGGCAATCAACTCTGCTGCTTGTGCAGATAAGTTGTGTGGTAAAGACTTCACTTCTAAAATCTCAGTATCAGAAACTACTGCATACCCCACTAGGTTCTGTCCTGTAGGACCCTCCTGCATGAGCCGTCCACATAGTATGTCACCTCGGCATCATCCAAGGGAACATCTGTAAGATCTTTTCTAGGTAGTGTCTTTTGCTCAATCTCCTGCAGGCAGCAGTGTGGTTTGCCATCTGCAGGGGTTGGGAGCAAGGTTGACGGATTCAAAGTTGTACATCGTTCAATTGTCATATGAGGCTGGCTCAACAGTATAGTCATACAGGAAAGATGTCTAGCCAGAGAAAGATATGCTACTTTTTCTTGCAGTAAAATAATCACAACTGCATGAGGCACTCTCAATGTGAGAGGGTGGAACAATACTACTGAGGCTGAAGCCTGCACTGCCATTGCAGCTGCGACTACTGCTTGTACACAGTGGGGCAAGGATCGCACCACTGGGTCTAACTGTGATGAATAGTAAGCTATGGGGAGTTGTTTGTCCCCATGCTGTTGTGTTAACACTGATGTCATATAACCTTGCTTACAGTCTACAGTTTGGAAAAATCGCTTATGATAGTTTGGTAATCCTAAAACTAAGGAAGATGCTATCAGTTGTTTCAGTTTGCAGACAGCTGATTCTGCTTCTGGTGTCCACTGTAATAAATCCTGTGCTGCCATCGACTTTTTGAATATCAAATTAGTCAACGGAGCAGATTCCAAAGCATAATTTGGTATGCAACTCCGAAAAAAGTTAGTAGTTCCCAGGAAGGACATAATTTCCTTCTTGGTAGTTGGTCTAGGTGCTTGCAATATTGCCGTTTTTCTGTCTTCATCTAATATTCTGCCCTCTTTGGATATTACATATCCCAGGTATTTAACCTGTTTTCTCCAAAGTTGCAGTTTGTTCTTGTTTACCTTGTGTCCTTGAGTAGCTAAAAATTGTAATAATGCTATGGTATCTTCTCTGCATTCTTGCTGGGTGGGGGCTGCCAGCAGAATGTCGTCTACATAAAGTAAAATCTGACTACCTTTCGGTGGGATAAATCCCACCAGGTTACTTGCCATTTCTTGTGCAAATATCATTGGACTTTCACAATATCCCTGTGGTAATCTCGTATATGTATACTGTTTCCCCTGAAATGTAAATGCAAACCAATGTTGGCTGTCTGGGTGTATCGGTATTGAGAAAAATGCATTGCTAATATCTACCACAGAAAAATACTTCTGTTGAGGTTTCAAATCATTCAACAAGGTGTGTGGATCTGGCACCGTTGGTGCCCTGGGTGTAACTGCATCATTCACAGCTTGTAGCTCTTGGACCATACACCACTCCCCGTTTGCTTTCCTAACAGGAAATAAGGGTGTGTTACATGGTGAATCGGGAGATTCCATTAAGACTCCTTCCTTAAGTAAGGCTGCTATTATAGGTTTGATCCCTATCTCTGCATCCTTTCTCAAGGGATACTGTCTTTTCTGAGGTCTAAATGCTGATTTTGGCGTAATAGTAACTGGTCCTGCTGTACGAATAAGTCCTACATCTGATTTCCCTGTTGACCAGAGAGTCTCTGGTATGTCTCGTAAGGCTTTTTCCTCTTCCTCCAGTAAGAGTAATACTCAGCTATCTTCACTTGCCTGTGAGTACATGGCTGGGTGTGTCTGTGTTATCCAATTCAATTTCTACTTCTGTACTCCTTGTTCAGAGAGTTCTAACTCTGTCTGTTTCTCCCACCTTGTGACTTTTTCTCCTAAGTCTGCCCACTTCAAATTTCTATTTTTAGTTAAGCTCACATGTGGCAATCAATTAGATTTGTAAAGTGCTAAAAATTCCTGGGGCAATGAACAGCTTATTACACTGTTTCCTTCTGTGTCCCAGTACAAATTTCGTAATACTAGCCTATTAGCATGGTTTTTAAACAACTCTTGCTCATATTCTTTATCGGGTCCTGGTCTACTGCAGTAATATAGAGTACAATGCAACAAATGCTGTTTGTCAGTGTCAAGGGAGGGGGATTTACTGATGGCTACATTCATCAGTTCTTCAGTTACTGCCCCTGGACCAGTCGTAACTAAGTCCTGGCTGTACCAATAATATGTTTCACCCTCCGGTCGCACTACAAAAGTATCCATTTGTCGCTGCACTTCCATACCCTGCATAGTTGGAACTACGGCTATGCCAAATATCTGCATCAAGTCTCTGCCCAAGAGATTCACTGGGCATTTTGCAGAAACAACAATTTTGCTTTTCTGGGTCATTCCTGAAATGGGGTCAGTTATTGCTATGTCATGGGAGAGTGGCTCCCGATACAGCTGTCCATTAGCTGCTTTCACTAGTATGTAATCTGGTGATTCTGAATCTTTTGGTAGTTTGGAAGGATGTATCAGGGTCCGAGAAGCCCCTGAGTCACACAAAAATTTAACTTCCCTTCCCTCTACCAGAAGCATAACTTCCGGGTTTGTGTCTGCTAAGTAGAGCTCTAGGCTCAATAATGCTAAGTCCAAAATTTCATTTTCTTCATCATCTATGAATTCATGTACATCCTCTATCCCTTCTGTCACATTTGCATTTGTCTTTTCCTGTTTATTCTCATCCAATGATTCCTGACTATCATATAATCATTCCTCACCCTCCTTATCTTCTGTAGTTACCTTCTTATTTAGCCTGCAATCCCTTGCCAAATGTCCCTTTTTCCCACATTTAAAACATTCACCCCTTTTCTTTCTTTCTTCAAAATCTTCTGATAGTTTATCAGATTGTTTGTTTCCCTGGGCATTTTTCTTACCCTTCTTCCCGGTTTGTACTACAAAGACTTCTGACCCATCTTCTACTGCAAATACTTGAGCTTTCTTTTTCTTTTTGCTATTAAAATGCCTTTTGTCACGTCTTGCATATTCAAATAATGACTATAATCTACTTGTACGATGATCTACCATGTGCTTTGTAATAAAGCTGCTAATGGGAGTAATACTGCCTTTTAAGAACGCATTCTTTAGCTGTTGCTCATATGGGGAATCATGTGTTTGATCTTCAGGTTACCTGCATTATACAATGGTTATTAAAACATTCTAATAATCTAGCATAATATCTATCAACAGTTTCACCTTCTTGTTGTATGCACTGATTAATGCAAGTCCAATCAGCCCTAGGCTTCCATTTTTCAGAGATTCGGTCTGTCAGACCTTTCACTCTGTTGTCCAATTCTGCATTATTATGTGGGAGTGGTCTGAGCTCTGCGTCACGGGGATTCCAGTTGCCACTGATCATGTGCCAATCTGGACCTACAATTTGTCTAACTACCTTTTCTACTTCTTCTCCATTCAAATGATAACTTAACCTCTTCTAAGAATTTTCTAAAATTAACTTTCGGATGGGAAATTCCCTCTGTGGCTTTCCAGATATCTTCCGGTGTCCACGGTCTATAAACTAGAAGAGTCAGATCCTGTTCTGCCTGTGGATTTGGTACTTCTATGAGTGGACATATTTCTTCCTCATTCATAGTTTGTGAATTTCTATTCATTTCATATAATTCAATATCCCCTCTCAAGTTACGTGTTCGAGACCTAGTCTCGATAGGATCGCTGACATACGGTTTTGATTTTGCAGGAACAGCTGGGTATAGCGGAGGTGTATCAGCTTGTCCACTCGCTTCATATTCTGGTAAGGGAAGCGGAGGGGGCGGAGGAGGGGCTGTTGCTATTTACCAAGTTATTATCTTCTTTGTCTAAGAACATTGCTTTTGAATTTTTAATCCTTTGTTCCCTGCGATTTGCTTCCTCAAGCCACCTGTGTGCCTGAGGGACTCCTAATTGCCGTTGCTTTTTTAGCTGACCTTTCGCATCTGTTTTAAGTTGTCTGACAAGTTTAATAAGTGAAGATTTATCTAAATTACCATCAAATTTGTATTTGTCAACCCATTTCGTATAGTACTTAACATTATCGGCACACTGTAATTGCATATATTTTGCGTCTTCGGTTAGGGGCGGGTCTTGGGAACTTTTCATGCACTGATTTCCCATGTTACCTTAGCTAAGGTATAAATTGTTACGTAACCCTTCTTATCACATGGTACCATGATTTTACACCTTTTCACAGTTTATCTAGAATAACTGTTTAACTATTCTGTTTCCCTGATCTATGACAAAACAGTAACCTTTTTGTCCCTGATCTGTGCATGCAAACCTTCCTGACAAAAACAGTTTTGTAACTAGTCCCTGATCCAAAACAGAAAAAAGGTAAATTCCTCCTTACCTGACCCTCCGTGAGTTGATCCACTGGATTGTTGACTCATCCTCCAATCAGAAACAGTGGCTGGCCTCTTTCAAATGACAATTCAGTCGGAGGTCTTTCAAAACAGAAGAGCCGATGTGGCCGCTTCTCCGTACGGGTACATGCCACCGGGCCCAATTCTGACCTAGGCCTGGAGTGAGAGGTACTTTCTGGTCCGAAGGACCAAACTGTCAAAGGAAAAATATACTTTGAAAATGATCAAAACATGGTAGGTTCAGGTTAAGGCACTTTAATCTTGCAGCAAGGAGACAAAAACGTGCTAATACAGAGTTTGTCTAACTAGAAACAGGAAATACTTTCATTTTTATACACTTTCTAATAAGACATTGCCTACCAAGCTGACGTAACAAATCACAAGTCTTTTCATCATCATTTATTAACAATTAGTCTCATGAATTTCTGCTGATTTATCAATTTTTGTGAGAAACTTCCTAAGGAAAACAACATGGCCTTGGTTACCCCCGGTTAGATACATGCAATGTTAGTATTCAAGGTACTATGGTTAATTCAAGCACAAAGCTAGCAGTTCATTTCTCTAACAATCCTTTGTCTACATTATCTCTAAGCTACTGCAGCTGTGCATGTTCTCATACTTCGAACAGAGCTGATTGTTTAGAATCATTACATTTACAGGATATAGCATTGTTCATTCATTCTCTCCTGACCAAGCAGATAAGCACCTGCTTCTCAAGTACATTTCCAAAAGGCATAAACATGAATATTGCTGTGCTAGCAATTACTAGGTCAGAGGGCATCTTGCAAGTTTCAGAAAGCACACTGCAGTTTCAAAAAGCATCTTTTCAGTCTCATATGAAACTCAATTTATATAAGAAACAGTGCATATAAAATACAGTATTTAAATTGATTTTAACTGTGTGTTGCAGGAATATTAACTGAACTGGAAGTTAGTCAGTGTTTGCTGAATTTTGTTATTTGCTAGTAATTACAGGTGTGGGGGTAGCCACATTCTTTGATTTCCTGTCCTTGCCTATTTAAGTGTTACTGTGTGAAATATTTTCTGCTTAAAAACCTCAGCTTTGGCCGGCTAAGAACTTGCTGTATTCAACTGGACGTATAAGGGAATTTAAGTACCTTTATCTGCACTTTTTTTCAAAAAATACAGTATTTAAATTGATTTTAACTGTGTGTTGCAGGAATATTAACTGAACTGGAAGTTAGTCAGTGTTTGCTGAATTTTGTTATTTGCTAGTAATTACAGGTGTGGGGGTAGTCACATTCTTTGATTTCCTGTCCTTGCCTATTTAAGTGTTACTGTGTGAAATATTTTCTGCTTAAAAACCTCAGCTTTGGCCGGCTAAGAACTTGCTGTATTCAACTGGACGTATAAGGGAATTTAAGTACCTTTATCTGCACTTTTTTTTCAAAAAAATACAGTATTTAAATTGATTTTAACTGTGTGTTGCAGGAATATTAACTGAACTGGAAGTTAGTCAGTGTTTGCTGAATTTTGTTATTTGCTAGTAATTACAGGTGTGGGGGTAGCCACATTCTTTGATTTCCTGTCCTTGCTTATTTAAGTGGTACAGTGTCAAATATTTTCTGCTTAAAAACCTCAGCTTTGGCTGGCTAAGAACTTGGTATATTCAACTGGACGTATAAGAGAATTTAAGTACCTTTATCTGCACTGTTTTTTTTCAAAAAAATACAGTATTTAAATTGATTATAACTGTGTGTTGCAGGAATATTAACTGAACTGGCAGTTAGTCAGTGTTTGCTGAATTTTGTTATTTGCTAGTAATTACAGGTGTGGGGGTTGCCACATTCTTTGATTTCCTGTCCTTGCCTATTTAAGTGGTACAGTGTGAAATATTTTCTGCTTAAAAACCTCAGCTTTGGCCGGCTAAGAACTTGCTGTATTCAACTGGATGTATAAGAGAATTTATGTACCTTTAACTGCACTTTTTTTCAAAAAAATACAGTATTTAAATTGATTTTAACTGTGTGTTGCAGGAATATTAACTGAACTGGCAGTTAGTCAGTGTTTGCTGAATTTTGTTATTTGCTAGTAATTACAGGTGTGGGGTTGCCACATTCTTTGATTTCCTGTCCTTGCCTATTTAAGTGGTACAGTGTGAAATATTTTCTGCTTAAAATCCTCAGCTTTGGCCGGCTAAGAACTTGCTGTATTCAACTGGATGTATAAGAGAATTTATGTACCTTTAACTGCACTTTTTTTCAAAAAAATACAGTATTTAAATTGATTTTAACTGTGTGTTGCAGGAATATTAACTGAACTGGAAGTTAGTCAGTGTTTGCTGAATTTTGTTATTTGCTAGTAATTACAGGTGTGGGGGTAGGCACATTCTTTGATTTCCTGTCCTTGCCTATTTAAGTGGTACAGTGTGAAATATTTTCTGCTTAAAAACCTCAGCTTTGGCCGGCTAAGAACTTGCTGTATTCAACTGGACGTATAAGAGAATTTAAGTACCTTTATCTGCACCTTTTTCAAAAATACAGTATTTAAATTGATTTTAACTGTGTGTTGCAGGAATATTAACTGAACTGGAAGTTTTGACTCTGCTCTTCAGTTAGTCCCACCCACCCTCCCTGTTTTTGTTTTGGTGTTAATCTTAGTGGCCTTGAAACTGCCCGCCCCTCTTGTAAATTTGTGTTTGGATACTCCTTCTGGGCCCATCTCATTTGCTCACTCAACTGAGTGCAGTGAGATCATATTCTGATTTCAGGCACTCCTACTGTGTACAAAGAGAGCATCTGGGAAACAGAAAAAAATGTAAGCTTGTTTCCTGCCTTTCCTGTTAAGTGGTATAGACTATTTGTAGGCTTCTGAGCCCCAAGCCCTTCTGTGTTGGAGGGAAGCCTTCTAGCTTAGTTTTTTTCTTATAACTAGCCAGTTTTCTAGTTTCAGCACTCAAATCTGTATCTTTGATCTCAGCACTTGTTCAGAAAAAAAAACATTTTCATCTGCTTTTACTGTACTTGTGTTTCTACCTACTTTATTTTACTTTTGCATCATCTTAAAAGTACTCAGTTGTATTTATTACTGCTTGGTGCAACTCATTCTAAGCCTTTTGGTTTAAACACTTGGGCTTTGGACCAGTTGTTTTGCACTGAGAGGGTTTGTGGTCTGCACTGTAGTGGCAGAACAGGTAGCTTACATCCTTCTAGGTTGGGAACTGCTGATTGAGGGCTCAGTGTCTGTTATTCTAAAAGTGTATTAATTCTGGTTTAAGCACTTGGGCTTTCAGGCCAGTTATTTTACATTAAGAGGGTTCGTGGTCTGCACTCTTGTGGGAGGAGAGGCTGGACTCTGCCCTTCTGAGCTGGGAATTTCTGGTTAAAGGCTTATAGTGCATGCATATCTGAACTGCTTCTTACTGAAGTTGGTGCACCTTGTTTGCTGTGGCATAGACTGGATTCGGGCCTGCTGGATCTAGCTTTGTTTGTGTAACTTGAGCAATAATCCAGGCATTCTCTAAAGTATTCAATTGTATTTATTACTGCTTGGTAGTAACTTGATTAAAGTGTAGCTATCATTCTAAGTCTTTTCGATTAAGCACTTGGGCTTCAGACCAGTTGTTTTACATTAGGAAGATTTGTGGCATGCACTGTGGTGGCAGGACAGGTAGCTTTCATCCTTCTAAGGTGGGAACTGCTGATTGAGAGGCCAGTATCTGTTATTCTTAAAGTGTATTAGTTCTGGTTTAGGCACTTGGGCTTCAGGCCAGTTATTTTACATTAAGAAGGTTCGTGGTCTGCACTCTTGTGGGAGAAGAGGCTGGACTCTGCCCTTCTGAGCTGGGAATTTCTGGTTAAAGGTTTATAGTGCCTGAATATTTGAACTGTATCTTACTGAAATTGGTACACCTTGTTTGCTGTAGCATAGACTAGATCCAGGCCTGCTGAATCTAGCTTTGTTTATATGCTTGTTGTTTGTTTGCTTGTTATTTCCCTGGAATGCTAATTCCACCTAATACGCTGCTTCTCAGCGCTTCTGTGGATCACTAGTGATATCTGCATTGCTTACTGTACTTATTTCCTTGTTTCACTTGAAAGAAAGTTACTGTTTGTCATCTTTGCATTTAAGTTACCTGTAACACATTGCACTTAAGTTACCTGGCACTTGCGTGCTAAAGCAATTATATAAGTCAGCACTAACAATTAAAAGCACTACACCCTCACTCCCCACTGGCCCTTGTTTTCAATTATTAATGAATTCCCAATATTATTCTAGCATGTCCAAAGGTCAGTTGTCAATCTCCACTCCGGTCCAGCTGGTGAATCTGGGAATCTTGAGGCAATGTTACAACTGCCTCATGTACACAGACAACCCTCTCCTCCTCCCAACAAATTCCAACACATGTGAGAGATGCAACCATATAGCCAAACTGGAGGCTAAGCTCTCTCAACTCAGTACTGGCATAACCAGTCAGGAGGAGAAGGAAACCACACTCACTACAATTCCAGTCTCACATAGACCTACCACGACAGCAAACCAAACACATAATCACACAAAAACATACTCGGAGGCTCTAAATAAAGATCTGCCTAAGCAGCAGAGACCTCCAAAGCAGACACCCAAGCAACTGCTACCCCAAAACAAAACACATGCAGCACATATCTCACAAAGCCAGTGTGCCGAACAGTCACAGCCCTTAAGACTAAACAACACACCTGATACACTTGTAATAGGTGACTCTATCGTCAGGCACACTGACGTCCGGCTCACCAGGCTGAACAAGGAGAGGGTCATGGTGAGCAGCCTGTCGGGTGCTAGGATCCGCCACAAAACACAAGCACTCAGGTCACTCCAAGGCAAGTACAAATATGACTCAGTCATTGTCCATGCTGGTGTGAATGACCTGAGACGTACCTCCCTGGACTACATGTAAAGAGACATAAAAGAGCTCTCTGAGCATGTAGCCCAGGCCGGTTTGACCCTGACCTTGAGTAGCATCTTACCCTCACCAAGAATGATGCCACAATATGAAGACAAGATGATCAATTTTAACAATTGGCTTAAGTACTGGTGTCATTCAAAGGGGATCCAATGCCTGTCAGCTTGGGATGATATGCTCGATAAGCCACGATGCTTCACTAGGGACGGCTTGCACCTGTCAACCCTGGGCTTTCGGATATTGGCAAAGATGCTTGCTACCCCCATAGTGCCTTTTTTAGGCAAGGCTCAAAAGACAAACCCACCTCCATAGGTATCACAAGGGATAAGAAACTAAGAGTAAAGCTACTCAATGCCAGAAGTCTAAACCTCAAGATGCATGCAATCGAAACTCTCCTTAGCATGGAGAACATCGATATCTGTGCAGTAACAGAAACCTGGTTCAGGGCTCCCGAGAGCACCCCAGCACTACCAGGTTATACCTCATACCATGCTTTTCAGCCCCAAAACTTGGACCGAACCACAAAAGGGGGGGGGGGAGCATCGATATTCATCAAAGATAACCACACCTCCAGGTTGGTGGCAAAGCACAAAGCATCAGAGACTATCCATGTGCAACTAACAGTGGGTAAAACTGCCTTCCAGTTTATAGCCTGCTACAGACCACCCTCCCAAACCCAGGAACCCCACTCGGCCTTTCTGAGAACACTGGAAAATATGAAGGTCTCTCCAAACACCATTATACTGGGTGACTTCAACTACCCAAACATAGACTGGGAGCATTACTCTAGCTCCAACACCCTAGCCCAAAGGTTCCTAGAATTTATAAACTCAAATGCTATGGAACAACTTGTTACCACTCCCACAAGAGGGGAAAATATACAGGACCTGATCATCACCAACATGGGGACTCTATGCTCCAGACCAGAAGTGTATCCCTCACTGGTAAGATCAGACCATAAACTAATCTCACTGGATATTCACATCCCGACCCCACCCCTGCCCAGAAAACCACAGTGAAAAACTTCTAAAGCAAATTTCACACTCCTCAAAACCGAGGTGGAATCCTTCAAAGCCCCGGCCTGTGGAAAATACGCCCAGACCGCAGAATCCTTTATAAACGCATTCTATGAACACCTTCAGGAATGCATGGATCATGCGATCCCAAATAAAACCAAGACCCAATCCTCCAAAGGCAGACGTCCTGTCTGGTGGACCCCAGCCATAAACAAACTATACAATAGAAGGAGGAAGCTACTAAATGATAGAGCAAAATCCCAAAAGGGAAGGCATCACTGATCAGTATTAGCAAAAAACTACGGGCAATCATAAAATTGTCTAAGGCCAGCTTCGAGAGAAAAATTGCACAGGACACTAAGGATAATCACAAGGCTTTCTTTAGTTATGTTAGGAACCTGGGTGGTAATTCCCAGATATGCTCAGAATTAGTCCAAAATGACAAAAAATACACTGAACCCACAGACATTGCCAACATCCTAGCTGACAGGTTCAGCGCAAACTCCCCACCAAAAGGGCAAATATCTATCCCAGCAGAGTGCTGCCCCCCTGACATCTCAGATGCTCAGGTAAGAGCCGCCCTCTCCAAAGCAAAAAACACAGCATCAATGGGACCAGACGGTGTCCCAGGCTGTGTCCTACATGAACTCCAAGAAGAGCTAAACCCAAACATAAAACTACTGTTCAATCTCAGCCTTACTACAGGATATGTGCCCAAAGAGTGGCGTACAGCAACAGTGGTCCCTCTCCATAAAGGAGGTGCCTCAAACGGATCCTGGAAACTATCACCCCATAAGCCTGACTAGCTTGGTCTGCAAAGCTAGGGAAAGGATCATCATGGACCTCATAAATAAAGATATTGGGGACCTACAGACACTGGATCCCACCCAGTTCGGCTTTGTTAAGGGCAGATCCTGCCTCTTAAACCAGGTTGATTTCTTTGAAACAGTCACCAAGGCCATTGACGAGGGGATGGTGGTCCACACAGCCTACCTGGACCTTGCAAAAGCCTTCGATACAATACCCCACTCAGGCATTATAGATAAGCTCACCAGCTTAAATATAAACCCCTATGTCACTAGATGGGTTGCAAACTGGCTCAAGGACAGAACCCACATGGTTAGAATTGCTGGAGCCATGTCAGACTCCAAACCAGTTACAAGTGGTGTCCCACAAGGCTCAGTCCTGGGACCTCTCTTGTTCGGTATATATTTCTCGGAGGTACAGGTCAACACGGAAGAACTGTGGCCGACCAAGTTCACAGATGACTGCAAACTGGGCGCCATAATCGACTCTCCAGCCGACACAAGCATCCTCCAAAAGGGCCTCATAGAAACAGACAACTGGTGCCAGAGCCATGGCCTCAAGCTAAATGCCAAAAAGTGTATAGTCATCCCCTTTGGCAAAAACAAAGTGCCCACAAATTACCACATAGGTGGTAATCCATTAAGTACAGAAGAAGTAATTAGGGACCTGGGGACCCCAGTTGATAGCAATCTCTCATTTGACAACCACGTGGCCAAAGTGGTTTGAAAAACATTTTATATAGCCCACCTAATCATGAAGGGATTCACATCCAGATCAGGGGAGGTCATCGTGCCTCTTTACTCATCCCTCATCAGGCCCATAATTGAGTACAATGCCCCTTTTGGGATGTACCTTACCAGACACCTGCAGCAACTGGAAAGACCCCAAAAGTACCTCACCAAGAGGATCAAAGGGCTCAAACAGATGCCATATGCTGCCTGGTTAAAGAAACTCCAGCTCTACTCAGTGGCATACCACATGTTCAGAGGTGATCTGTGCCTGACGTATAAAGCCATGTCCAACCCGGAATTAATGGACATGCTGCACCTCAGAATATCCATATCCCATTGAGCTACGCGCTCGAGAGACTTGAACCTCAGCACTGAAATAAATAGGACATGCTGGAGGGACAGATTCATAACCCAGAGGCTCCCTTCACTCTGGAATAAAATCCCAGTCCAGGTTAGGCAGAGTCCCTCATTGACTCTCTTCAAGAGGAATCTTGATGAGAGGATGGGAGATCATAGGTTTACCCCGGGTATCACTTCTGTGTCACTGTTAGACAGAGGCACAGTATACTAAACTCAAAAAAGGGCATAGCAAAATAAATTTAAAATGGGTGGCGAAAGCCAAACACATTCTGGCTAGGCTTATAAATGCCCTAGGGCAGATAGCCTAGTATGAACCTATGAACCTAAGAATGAAAAACGTGTTAACTCATTTAGCTTCTAATTAGCATTAAGCATACACACATTAATACATATTTTTCTGACAACTATGCACTATTAGAGATTTTGTTGGAAAACAATTTCTTTTTGTTTAACAACAAATATTACAAGCAAAGGTGGGGTGTGGAAATGGGCTCCACTGTAGTCTCTGTCTTTGCTTGCCTTGTATTAGGTTGGTCAGGAAATGGAAGTTCTACCTAATTTAATTTTTTCACAAAATATCTTCTTTTACAAAAAATTCGTAGACAATTTGTTTTTTATCTTGAAATATGGCACTAGTGGTCATGCTGATTTTATAGACAGCTTAAACAAAAGTACATTTTTTTAAGTTTGTCTTAGAGAAAAAGGCAAGTCAGTATGTCTTTTGGATGTTAAATTAGAGTGGGATTCTTCTATAGAAAGTTGCGATAGTAGAATCCACCATAAGAGTACATTTTTTAACTATTATCTTCACTATCAGAGTAATCACCCATGGCCTCATAAAGAAAAATATTCCTAGAGGTCAATTTATCAGGGCCTCTAGGATGATTACTAGGGAAAAAATATTTTGATGATGAAATTTTGTTTATTTACATCCCTATAAAGCTAGGGATTATAGTTCAAATATGTTGGAAGGCACTGCCCAAGAAATTCATTCAAAAAGATCAGACCATTTTGGATCTACCTTAATAAAGGGTTTAAAAACAAACAAGAAGCAGAAAATTCTAACATTGTACCTCATTGTGCTGTAGATATGTCCACTGACAGTTATACCATCAGGAAAAGTATTTCCAATAATTAGAAAATGATTGAAGGAAATAGTGACCTAATAAATATAATTTATATTCATTTGTTTATAAGAGGAATTTTAGTGTAAAACACCTATTGCAGAATGAGAACATATATATTTTTTAACTCACACCAATACATGTTCAAGTTCCTTTAAGTGTAATTACTGCACCATATGTAGGTTCATATATCATGGGCCTCACATTTTGTTAGAACATCTACATCATACAATAAAGGTACCAGGCAGATTTAGTTGCCATTCTAAAGGTGTAATATAGATTGCCATGTACTCAGGTTGCTCCAGTTACTATATAGGTATGACCACAAGGAGCCTAGGTAAAATAATTAAGGAACATATTTATGATATTAAAGTTAAGGACAGTAATAATGCTCTCTATAGACAAATAATTGTGTTAGGTATAAAATACTTTTATTTGCTGTCTTAGAGTAGGTTCCAGTGGATATGAGAGGAGGTAATTAAAAAATCTTGTTGAAAGATGGGAAACAGAATGGCAAATTAAATTAGGTGCAGATCAGCTACTAGGGCTAAATGGGACAGTTAACATTAAATATTTTCTTAATGATAGCAACTTGCCATCCATTAAATGGTTAAAATTTAAGATTTTAGTAATTAATTGTAACTTAATTGAATTTTTAAAGTCATTGGCTGATTGTGCTTTTAAATATGTATTTAATGCTTGTTTTTTAATGTTGCAAATATTCTTATGTAGTCATTTGATGAAAGCATGTGTTAAAGTTTTTTGTTACACTAAAGTGCTATTGCAGTTTGTTTGTCTGACACACCACAGTGTTTTTTTATTTGTTTTTTGGCTGTTGTATACCACTTTTTGGGATTTTAACCAGCTTTTTAGTTGTCATGTATAATAGGTGGGAACAATAGCGTTTTATTATGTTGGCTATGCTGTCCATATTATTCTTGAACATGAATGACCTTACAGGTGTAGATTACAAGGAAAGAGTATTGAATTATATTAAGAAATGCAGAGCGCAAGTAGTAATGTTGCAGGAGACACATTTGGAAAGAAATGAGCAAGTGAATTTGACAAAGAATGGATTTCAGAATGGATATTCATCAGAATATCAAGGACAGAGGAAAATGAGAGTTTGTTTGTGCTTACGGCTTTTCCCGGTTAGGGGTCGCCACAGCGGAACTCCGGTCCGCTAATGATTGGCAGTAGATTTTTATGTGCTGGCTTGCCGCGCCTTACGCACAACCTTAACCGAAGGAACGCCCATTCATGCATGTCAGCACACAGAAGACGCACAGAGGAAAATGAGAGTAATTATACTAATTGCTACAGGGATTCCAATAGTGATAGTTGAGGAAAAAAAGACAAAAATGGTAGATTTGTGGTAGTAAGAGGCTTCTGGTAAGGGAGGATTACAATGGCATGTATTTATATTCCACCAAAAACTGCTATTATGGAGCTTAAGAAAATTTTGGGGAGAAATAATCAGCTTTCAGCAGGGAATATTATTTATAGGTAGGGACCAGAATTTGATTTGCAGTAGTGAGGCTGTATCAGGGGGACCTAGAAGGGGCAATATAACAAAAGAGGGTAGATTTCTAAGGAATTCATGAAAATGTTTGGTATGGAATATGTGAATTCAGGAATAGGAACTCAATATTATTCCCCAAGGTACAATAACAGGACTAGACTAAATATGTGCATTTAATTGAAAGCTTAGATACACATCCATTTCTGATCATGCACCCATAAAAACAAAGATAAAAATGCAAGTTAATGGAGACACTGGTGCTTTCACACCTACCTGTTAGAAAGAAAGGAATTTAAGAAATGGGTAGTGAAAATTATTCTAGAGTTATTAAGGAAGACAGAAATATCTTCAAAATGTATAACTAGTGACTGGTATAAAATGAAAATGGAGTTTAAAAAAGAAAGAGGTGTGGTTAAGAAGTAATAGAAATGACTTAGGCTGACAAAAGTTAAAGAACTGCAGAATAAGGGGAATTTCCCAGGACATGAGAAGCAGCAAATGTATCTTTCGGCTTTTCCCGGTTAGGGGTCGCCACAGCGGAATTCCGGTCCGCTAATGATTGGTAGTAGATTTTTATGTACCGGCTTGCCAGGCCTGACGCACAACCTTCAATGAAGGTAAACCCATTCACGCATGTCTCCGTACAGAACACGGTTTAGCTGAGAATTGAACAGGACAACATTATACTGTGAGGCGACAACGCTACCACAGCACCACCACCACAGACTAACAAGAGAAGCAGCAAATACTGAGTATTAAAGAGAAAATAAGGGAATATATGGATAATATGCATAAGTTTAGAGTGATTGCAGTTATGTAACTATTTTTGATAACTCCAGAGCACAAAACCTTTTAGCACAATGACTTATACAACAGAACATTGAAAGGGTTGTCACCAAACTTAGGGGACCTATAACAAGAAAAATAACCAGAGATCCTATAGAAGTTTTAGAGATATTCCAGAAATTGTATGAAAATTTGTATAAAGCAAATGGAAATATTTGTGGAAGACTTAATTATGCCAATGTTAAAGGAAGACCAGGCTTAACAACTAACAGTTAAGGTTGAAGGTGATGAAATAAAAACAGTGATGTATAATCAATCTTTAGAAAAATCTCCAGGAACAGATGGTATTCATGTGGAAGTTTGGAAATTAGGAGGGATGAAAGGGTTAAAGATCTGGGAGATTTTGTTTAACAGCATTTTAAAAGGATTGGGAAGCACCAACATCTTGGAAGAAAGCTGTAGTGGGTGTCTTACCTAAAGATGGCAAAGACCTTTCAGACCCAGCTTCGTATAGGCCCATTTCAATTTTAACCATGATTATGAAAAGTTTTTGTCTATTCTAGCTAAAAGAATGGCAAAGGTGTTCCCAATTTGATAGTTGATATATATGGATTGGTGTGGTTTTGTGGAAGGGAGGCAAATATTTGGCAACTTTGATGGAGCAGTGATGATCCAGAGGGAAGCAGACTGTGGGCAACTGCCTCTCTTGTCAGTGGGTCTTGACACAGAGAGAGCACCTAATTGAATAAGCTGGGATTTTATAAGTAGGGCATTGGAAGCATTTGCATTCCCTGATACAATAATAATGTTGGTTGGAGGAATATGTGAGGGATCAGAGGCAAGATTTAATGTGGGAGGATTCCTCTTAGATAGGCTGTATTTGGGCAAAGGAACTAGGCAGGGGTATCCACTTTTCCCTTTGTCATTTGCTTTTGTATTTGAAGCCACTGAGAAAGAGGATGGGAGACTGAGAAATGCAAGGATAAAATTGGTATGATGATCATGACAGGTTAGCTTGGTTTGCAGATGATTTTGTTTTGCACCTGATAGATCCAGAGAAGGCTGTCTCAGTTATGTGGAGCATTTTGGGGCAGATTCATTTATTTTCAGGATGTGGGGTTATTGAGGATAGAATAAGGACTATAGCTGTGAATTGTGTGCCCACAAACAAATTGGTTTGGTGATGCTCATGTTTATGGGGACATGATAAGATGAAGTATTTAGTAGTATGGGTTGAAAAGGCTTCTGTTGTGGCAGCCAAGGATGTGTGGGAAGAGACTAGATAAAGGATGGTGTATGAATTGAGAAACTAGAGGCTTTCATTTGTGGATGTGAATAGTAAGATACAAGTGCTGAAAATATTTTTGGTCCATTTGGTCTTGTACATGCATCAGGCCTGCTTTTATCAACCTGAGGAAAAGTAGTAGGTAACAATTAATAAAGAACTTAAGGAATTTTTCTGGGACGGGGAGGGGGAGGGGGCAAAAGTTGAATGGGACAGGTTGATCCTTCCGGTGGAGCTGAGTGGTTTGGGTTTGCCTGGTTTAGCAGGATGTTTTAGAACTACGCAGTTAAGGCTCATATCATAACAAAAGCAGAGATAGTGGTTCAGGGTGCAGGGGGGTGGTGGTGGTGGAGCAGGATAGAAGCTCGGGACATAGATCCTTAAGAAGACTGATAGCGGCCATGCAGAATGTTATACTTATGGACTGGCATAGAGTATTCTAGGAACTAAGCCAGTACAAGAATGGAGAATGGAGATTTTTGACAATGGGGATGACTGTGATTGGGGGTGCAGGGGATGGACAAGGGGGCTGGAATTTTCTGGAAAGACCTGGCAAAAGGAACTAAGAAACTGGGAGCAAATAACTCAAGCAGGAGGGGTTGCAGAGTGGGATGAGGCCAATAAACTATTTGGATTGCAGGATGGAGACTACTTTCCTTACTGGGGCTCGATTTCAGAGTACAGACAGAGAAAAAGGGATAGGGGATTTTAAGTGAACGACCTGCTCGGGTAGAGTTTTTAGTTAATGCAGCTGTTAAAAAGGGATAATTAGTAGGACATATAAAATACTATATGATAACTATAAGAATAATTCAGAGAAGGTTAGAAAAAGATTGAGAAGAGAGACTGGAAAAGGAATGTACAAGAAAAGAATGGGAAGACATACGCATGGCTCCCAAGTGTACAACCAAGTCCAGAAGGTTTAGGATCTTTGCTTGGAAGTGTTTGCATAGGTATGTTTGTACCCCAAGCAGATTTCAAAGAGTTTTTCCTCAGGTAGATAGCAAATGTTGACAGTGTAATAGGGAAGAAAGAGGTAAATGGGAACATATGTTTTGGGAATGTAATGAGTTGACAGATTTTAAAAATTCCATACAGAGAACTCTGTCAGAAGTACTGTGTGAGCAAATGGCTGTAAGGAAATTATTTTTTGAGCTGTGATACAGGATCTGAATTGCCTAGACATAGTAAGGCCTTATTAAGTTTAATTCTGTTAGCTGCCAAAAAACAATTACTAGAAAGTGGAAATCAAAGTCTACACCAACTGTATTTGTGGTATTGAATATTATAAGACTTAAAAAAACTGGAAAAGGGATGTTTAGAAAAGGGATGGAGCAAATTACATATAAGTAAATGGAAACTGTGGGAACAATACATGTTTAATAATGTTCACGAGGAGGAGGAGTGAGGTTTAAGGAAATGCATGAATTCAGCAATTTTTTGTAATGTTGGACTGATGGTAGTAGAAAAGAAAATATATGTGATGTATATTGTATTTAATTGGAAAAATATTAAAATAGCTTGTTTTCTTTTCTGTTAATGTATGTTTGCCTATGTCTTAAGTGCTAATTTAATAAAGGTGTTAAAAAAAAAAAAGGAAACGTAGTAAGTAGTCAGCGGGACCAGAGAGTATACAGACATTGTTTGGGTCCATGAACAAGTATCCTGTTACTATACATGCACATTGATAGATAAAAATTACGGCTTTCTGTGATTACAGCAATGTTTAACAATGAAAGAAAGTATGTAAAATATATAAACAAACAATAGTTAACAGTTCTTATGTAGACAATGATTACTAAGTATTTGGGATCTGCAGTGTTTTTATAGTGTTGATTTAACTTTCATCAGAGCAAAGGAATACACCAAAGTCAGGCATAAAGCTATTACATTACTTCATTAGGCTCATGTGAGTGATACATATACTACTGTGGTGCTGACTTTTTCTATTTATTACAAATTATGATAAAATGTGTGTATGAAACTCACTTAATATCACATATAGTACAGATTTTTTATTGTTAATTTTATTTCTATAGCTCAGATTCAGCAAAACGATCACATGGGCTTCATGACAACTGCATTTTGCATATTGATTTTCTGTTTTTGTTTCTTTAAATTTATATTGGCGGAACATCAGGTTAGTTAAGATAGCTGTTATAAATAACTGATTTTCACAAAAAGCAACAAACAAAAACTTTTAAACAAAACCAAATAAAGCCAGATACAGAACTTGGATATGGTTCACACTGTTTTAATTTAATTAAGTGCTTTTCGTCTAGCTTAATAGTTAGACTTCCTCAGACAAGACAACATTCAAAAATTCAAACTTAAGTAGACTCATTAATTACAGTCATGTGAGGGCAAGAACCCAAAATTTAAAAGGGCATGACATTTAAAATAAGTAATGTTAAAAGGGCAACAGTTCAAAATAGAGCAACATTATTTCAAATTAATATATAAAAATACTAATTCATATAACGTGTTTTTGAGAAAATTAAATTTACAGATTTTATTAGGAGTAAGTAACACGAACAACGAAATTTTTAAATTTCTAGTTGTTATAATCCACCTTTACATGTTGCCCTACAAAATTTTGAAAGAGTTTGTGAATTAGATTTAAGAATGCTTTATTGTAACAACAATAAGAACTTCAGTATTCAACATAATATGACTCTTGAAGAAAAACAGCTACTGAATATTTTATGTGAGTCTCAGGTCAGGGGTATGAAACCTGACAAAGGAGGGGGCTTAGTATTTATGGGCATAATAGATTATAATAACAAAATTCAATCTATTTTAGATTCTGAAGTCTATCAACCAGCCTCTCTAAATTAATATAATATAGCTAACCAGAGAATTAAAATTTACTTTAATGATTTATTCATTGAAGGCAAAATTGATGTTAGTATGTATAATTATATTCAGATGTTATCACCTATTATTCTGACTATTTTTGGTTTACCCAAAATACATAAGGGTTTAATTAATCCTTCATTTAGTCCAGTTGTTGACAGTAGACAATCAACAGCTTATACATGTGCTAAAATGGTAGATAACATATTACAGAAATATGTAATGAGAGAGGAGAAGATAACTAAAGATTCTTGGTCATTTTTGGAAAAATTGAATAGGATTGATTGTGACAATGAGTTAAAATTTTGTCACAGTGGATGTAAAGGATCTTTACACTTCTATCCCTCACGATCAAGGCATTGAATGGGTTGGTCAGAGAATGAGCAGTCTGGGTGCACCAGAAGCTGAGATTTCTTTGATTGAATAGCTTCTTGATATAATTCTCACTAATAATTTTATCACATTTAATAAGAGTTTTTATTTACAAATCAGAGGATTAGCGATGGGTTCCCCCTGTGGGTCAAGATATGGAAGTTAGTTATGTCACAGTGGGAGAATACCTTTGTTTTTTTAGAGGAACAGATATGTAGGAATATTAAATTCTATATTAGATATTTGGATAATATTTTTATGTTATTTAATGGTAACAAAATTGAAGTTGATGAATTGATTGAATATTTTAACAACACATCTAACTTTCTAGAGTTTACTAATGATTTCCAGGAAGAACAGATTTCATTTTTGGATGTGCTTGTTAACAAAAATTGAATAGAAAGTACTTGAGAAGAAAATATATTTAGAAAATCTACTTATTCCAATACTTTCCTTCATTTTACCAGTGCTCATCCATTTTACCAAAAGCGCTCTGTAGTGAAAGGCCAATCAGTGCGTGCTGCACGTATGGTCACTATACTTAATGATTTTGTCTCAGAATGTCTTCAACTGAAAAGTATGTTTGTTAGAAGAGCTTATCCTGATGTCCTGGTAGATGGTTTGATTGAATAAGTTAAAAATAAAAGGAATGCAGGTATATATATCCCCATACTTGCGAAACAGAGTACAGCTTGTCAAATTGATGTGAATAATGTAGATTTGAATACTCCACCTAACAACAGCAAATTTGGTTTGTCCTTTATTATGACATTTTGTGTTGAAATTGAGTAGATTAGAAACATTATTAATAAAAATTGGAGGTTACTACAAGATGATGCCACGTTATCAGTAAAGTGGGAGATAGACCTAAGTTAGTCTATAGAAAAGGTTTGAACTTTAAAAACCTTTTTGAGAAAAATAAAATGTTTACAAGTAGATACCATGAGATGACACAATGTGGTAACTGCCCTTATTGTAGATATGTAGAAATTGGTTCTATTGTAAAAATTAACAATATTAAACCGGCCAGTAAGAAGAAATATAGTTGTAACTCTAAATCAGTCGTTTATATGGCCAAATGTGAATTCTGTCCATCTTTCTACATTGGAAAAACTGATTGTAGATTACATGACAGGATTTATGAGCATTTATATAGCATTCAAAGACAAAAGGAAGAAAATGCTTTAGCCAAACATGTTAAAACTTTTCCACATCACACTTTTAAATTTTGGGTTATACAACAAACTGAACATAGTGATAGAGATGGACCCACTAGTTTGTATTTGGAGAAGTTAAAGCTGTATTGGCAAATTAGATTATCTGCATATTATTACCCAGGGTTAAATTATAAATGCTCTTTAATGTGTTTGTTCAAATTAAAAAGCATGTTTAGATGAAATTTATATTGATATTTAGATAGATATTTATTTATGTGCATATTTATATATAGATTTTTTTCATTATATATAGTCTTGTGTATATGCGTTTTAACATAAATAAATGTAGTTTTCAAGTTTAAATATTTAGACAGACATAATATATGTTTGTTTTTATTATTATTTTATGTGGTTATGTATAGGAAATTATTTACGGTGTTATATGAATTAGTATTTTTATATATTAATTTGAAATAATGCTGCTCTATCTTGAACTGTTGCTCTTTTAACATTACTCATTTTAAATGTCATGCCCTTTTAAATTTTGGGTTCTTGCCCTCACATGACTAATTAATGAGTCTACTTAAGTTTGAATTTTTGAATGTTGTCTTGTCTGAAGAAGTCTAACTATTAAGCTAGACGAAAAGCACTTAATTAAATTAAAACAGTGTGAACCATATCCAAGTTCTGTATCCGGTTTTATTTGTTTTTGTTTAACTGTGATTTTCAGTATGTAATGGTTATCAATTATCCCCTAGAAAGCATCATGGCAAAGTGCTACAGATAGACAAGTACAGATTAAACTTAATTTTCTGAAGTAGTGCATTATTTATTTATTTATTTTTACATTGTGTAGGCTATTTCTGGTTATTTGTCTCCATTTATAGATCCAACACTGGAGACTGTGTATGCTGGAAAAAAAGCCCATCCCAGCATTAAGTCTATTTAGTCTTTATCCAAGCAGTCCATAAGATCTGTTGGGTCCTGGGAGATGATCGTTGAAGAACATGTTGTGTTGGAAGTCCCTGGAAGATATCCAAGAGGTTGTTAGGGATACAGTAGGTAAAGCATTGTCTTCCAGCCTTGCTAAGGTACATAACCTGCTCCTGCACATTCTTGGAGGACTTGGGCCAGCACATGCCCCAAGCACTTCAGAAGATTATGGTTAGTGGACCAGCTTTCTACCAGTATCTCCACCAGTGTCTCACATTCTGTACTAAAAGGTGATAGATGGACTACAACTCTGTCCCCATGGATTGTTGAACATCATGTGAATGCAGTGTCACTAACCACACATTTTTAAATAATATGCATTTATAGCATTAGTTGTATATGAAAGTTTCAAACATAGAAATTTAGGTGGTTTCAAAGGAAATATAACTGATTATAACTCATTGCCAATATCATTAGACATGTAATTGCAATCTATTAACCTTTGTAGTATTTGGACTATACAGTGCAGAGAAAAATACAAAATTACACAGGTTCTTATACAGAAGGAAATTCAACAGCTTTTATGTAGAATCTTACTGTAGGATTTCCTTCTATATAAGAGCATGTGCAAATTTCTTCTGTGCAATATGTAATTTTACCACTTCTAATCTCTCTTGTGTTCACATGATTATCAAAAGGTTTTAACATATGCCACTGCTTAGAACATGGTCATTGTAAGCATACTCGTGTGATGATACAGTTCACATACCACACAGAAGAGTGCATTAAAAAGAGAACAGAGGATTGTTTGCATTAAAATACTTAACACTTGCATCAGTTATACTTATCATGTGAGTGTTATACTAATTGCACATTTTATTATAGTACACACAGGGACATTACTATTATGAGCACTGCGTACAATAATAGCATTGTCACAGTATACTAAGAAATACAAGGCGAGTGAGTTACAAGAGCATTTATATCTTGCCAATGCCCACCCTCATGCTGTACCCTTTTCTCAAGAAGAGCAAAACAGATCAAGCCTAGAATAAATTTAAGAGTACCCATCTAATCATCAGATTTAATTTAAAGGATGTTAGAGTGTAACTTTGTTTAACTTGCAAGGGAAGTCTTTTCTAGAAGTAGGACAAGCATTGGGAAATAAATGTATTTCTCCAGTACATTTTATTTGTGTAGGTAGACCTCTATAGTCATAGTTCTGGTATTAATGAAACTGTCTGACCTGCAAAGATCCATGAAATCAAGAAAGATGGTGTCCCACTGGTGTGGAATATAAGACATAGATCATCACGCAAAAGCCTTTACGAAACTATGTAAAGGGACTGCACTTCAATTCAAGTTACAAACCATCTTTTTGGCTAGAAATGTCTATGGCCTTTCCAGTAACTTAGTATAGTTAGAAAGGTACATCATAAATGGGATGCTGTACTTAATAACTTGTGTCATTGGAGCTGTATACACAGATATGATAACTTCTTATGCCTTTAGATATCTGTTGCACTAAACAGAAAGACTGCCGGATTACTATTGCTACACAGTGGTTGTAGGAGAGGGAATTATCAACCCAGGTTCCAAGATCCCAGGCTACATTATCATTTGGAGTGGGGCACTGACTATACTGTACACTGAGGAAGAGAGTTATTTATTAGATATGACAATATTACATTTTTTCAAAACTCGAACTGCAAACTAGGAAAACAAGGAGAACAGGAGCAGTCAACTTTCGCCAAAGAAACAGTAAGCCACAGGACGAACAAAACTTTATTGTGAAGCACTTTTCGTATGCTTAAAAAGCAGACTTCTTCAGACATAATATGGTGTAAACCAACAGGCTTTTTATAATAAGAGAATCACAAAAATTAACACAATTAGTTACCCATTAAACACTTCCAGATGAATTAGAGATAACTAGCATAATCAATTAATTATAGTTAAACCTCACAAAGCTTCATTCATAGTCAGGTAGACATCCTAACCAATACTATCCAATAGATATTAAATTAAATGATTTAACCATAAATAAAAAACATTATAAAAATTAAATATAGATAGTTGGCATCAGTTTAAGCCATCTTAGAACCATAAAAACTTTATATGTCAAAATAATATTGTATAAAGAAAACTTATGATGGAAAAATAAAATGGAACATATATAAGTAACATGGATATATACATGTTAATAAAAGTACTAAAACATTAAAATATCAACATTATAAACTTAAATATGCCTAAAGATGTGTATTTATATACTGTAGGCATATACAAGTAGTGAATATCACTTATGATGACTATATCTGCCCTAAACTCATGCCCAAAGGCATCATTGCTAAAATTAGGAAACCTATAAGCTAATTACGTTGTTATTAGGTTGATAAAAATTAATAAAAATTAATATATAGTATGAACCCCAAAGGTTACATGCGCCTAGGTTTGTCTTGCAGCAAGCTCATACTATGCACAAACAAGTCTCGGAATAACTACTTAATGTAGGAGAATATTTACTACCAGAGCTACATAGTAAATCTATATAAATGTTCATAACTAAATTTACCAATCACTAATACAAAGACATATAGTTAGTTGACATAGAAATAAGTTACAGTGCAACGTCGGACGTGTGAAATTTAATATTAAATACATATGAAATCCATTCCCTACTCAGTATCCTACCTTGTAAGACTTTTTAGTTTCAATATACAGCTAATAGAACAGCTATCGTTCAAACCTGGGTGTGAGTAAGCATTTAATCTGATCTGCCATTTAAGTTCTAATTCTTCAAGTAGCAACTGTGAAGGAGCACCTCTCTTATTTTCTAATACTTGGTCGATAACTATAAACTTAAAAGAATGGTCACTAAATGATTTAGTATGTTTGGCCAATGCATTTTCTTGTTTTTTCTTTTTTATTGCATATTGGTGCTCATAAATATGTTCGCGTAACTTCCGCTCGGTCTTCCCCACGTAAAATCCTGGGCATTTTTGGCATTGGGCCAAATATACTACCATGTAAGTGTTACAATTAGCTCTACAGCTCAGTTCAAAACACTTCCTGTTTATATGGAATCTATTAGACTCATATATATACTTACAATAGTTACAGTTTTGGCATTTGTACATACCTGGGGTTCGTGTAAAGTTGCCGGTAGGACATTCAAGTAGTGTTTTCATATTCCTACCCCTCCTGAAAGTTATTTCAGGACGGCAACTGACCTTACTAAATATTGTAGAATTGTTTTTGAATATCTCCCAGTTTTTCTTAATAATGTCAATTAAAAAGTAGCTATTAATATAGTAGGTCAAGATTAGTCTAGGATTGTTAGTCGATGTTAGGCCCTGACTACTATTGCCTAAGCTAGGGATAGAGTTAGAGTTATTATTGCCCTCCACATGGATGCCCATGTTCAAGATAGGTTGATAAAAACCTCCAAGTCTTTTATTCCTTACTTCCTTCACCAATTCGTTTAATAATTGGGGTGGATAACCTCTATGTAAAAACATATTGGTTAGTAACTCACACTCTTTGAAAAAATCAACATCTAAGCTAATGATTCGAGCGGCCCTTACCAGTTGCCCCTTAATTACCGATCTCTTCTGGTAATCAGGGTGGCAGCTGCTATAATGTAGGAAAGAGATGGAGTGTGTGGCTTTCCTATAGATGTTCGCTACAAATGCTTTTAATTCATAGTTTTTGGTCAACCATATATCTAAATATGCAATGGCGATGTTACTGAAAGAAGAAGTGAATGTCAGGAAGTCTGTGGAGGTATTGAAACAATCCAAAATTGTTATACCCTCTGGTTCTTCACCTTCAAATAGTATAAAAATATCATCCAAGTAACGGGTGTAATACTTTATCTTCCCCATCAATGTCGCATTGTTAAAGACAAATTCTCTTTCCCAGTGGGCCATAACCATGTTAGCTATACTGGCTCCACAAGGTGAGCCCATGGCCACCCCAACTTTTTGGAGGTACAAGTTTTCACCTAGTATGAAATAATTATTATATAATATTAAATCCAATAGTTCTATCACTAGTGCAATTTCAGTTGCTGTCGCATTATACCTCTTCAGGGATATCCCCACCCAGTCAATAGCTATATTCAAAGGGATACAGGTGTATAAATCTTTAACGTCGACTGTTAAGAAATTACATTTAGGGTCGAAGTTAAGTTCTCCTATTTTTGCCAGAAATGACCACGAATCCTTACATATTTGGTCTTCTTGGACCAAGTATTTTTGTAGAATAGAGTCTACTAACTTGGCGCAAGTATAGGTTGGTGATCCTCTTCCATCCACTAAGGGGCACATAGGTGGATTTTCTAACCCCTTATGTATTTTAGGGATCCCAAATATGCATGGATACCTTGGATGAATGGTAGTTTGATAGCTATATTGGTCTTTTTCAATACGGCCATCTAAAAACATGTCTTCAAGGCTATTTTTTATTATGTGGTAAGCTTTTTTAATTTCAGATTTGGAACTTAATTCGTAAGAATTGCTGTCCAACAATCTCGACATTCGGTCGAAATAGTCAGCCTTATCAAAAACCACAACCCCACCTCCCTTATCAGGTTTACATACACGTAAATTGTGGGATTTCACAAATTCGATTAATTCAGTTTCTTGCTTTGAGGTCTTGTCTTGCTTGCTATAATATAGTGATTTGGGAATTTGTCTTAAGTCCAATTCACACATATTCTCAAAACACTGGATTGTAGGGTGCAGTGGGGGATTAAATATACTTGGGACCCTAAGTGTGTCATTGTTGAAATTATTTGGGTTACTACCAAACATTAAGTTGAAATTAAGTTTACGGGTGTACAATTTAATATCAAGTATGGTGTTCACTAAATCGAGATTATGTTGGGGTACATAAGTATACCCTTTGGCCAAAAGTTCAGCTAGCTCACTACTTATTGGTACATCTGAATAATTATAAATATTAAAATCACCAGTACTGTTCGTTGTTATTACAGGTTTCACTGAGGTAGTATCATAGTCAACTACAGAAGGACTACTACTGTTGTCAAGTTCTGAATTACATTCTTCAGTAACATTGCTACTGTTAAAGTAATGTTTGATGTAAATAGCTGAAGTATCTGTAATATTCCCAATAGCAAGTTCAGCATTGCGTTCATCTTGCCATGTACGGTGGTAGTTAGCAATGCTGACTGGTGCCTCTATCATGGCTTGCATTGTTGGAATCTTTGGAAATTCCCCTGGTTCTGATAAGGTTTGTTCCGTTGCTTGGGAATTGCTCCCAAGCGGTTGGCATCCTGAAAACCCTGTTGGTAGCCCATGGACGTTGGTTGACCTCCGTTAGTGGACTGAGCTCTGCGGTTCTGCAGTCTCTCACTTCTCCTAATTGCCTGTTCAGGTTGTGCTTCAACCTCAAATAAGTCTTGCTCAGATGTAGCAATAGTACTGGATGGAAAATTAGACTGGTAGGAAGTAGTACCATTGTTAATAGTGCTACGTCCATGAGCTGGTTTGGAGGTCTGCCATATTTGAGATGTTGCAGGAAGGGGGTAGGCCTTGCCTTGCTCGTAGGCTTTACAGTCACAGTTTAATTTCTTAACTTTATTTGCTGTTAATTTACTCAGGTAGTCATCTATACTTTTAAAGCTACGGCTGTAATCAAACTTGTATCTAGCAAATTCTTCATGCTGCTTAATTTCAGAGTCCAGCCTTGTTGCTTCATTTATTAAATCATTCACCCAAATACTATAGTGTTTAATCATGGGTTCAAGTAATTCCGAACCTTGCTTGTCAAATAATACAATAAGTTCTTTATGAAAATCTGAGTTGGGAACCAACCCAGTGGGGTACTGAAAATGTCTTAAACCTTTAGGTATTACTTTACACGAAAGGCATTCTTTAAAATACGATATCTCTAATTGTAACTTTTTAGTTTTAACTAATATTCTGTCAAATGTCTTAAGTTTCACAACAATGTCAGTAGTGGTATTTACCTCAGACTCATCTGTATTGACGGGCATCCGTTCGTGGTTCGCTGTATTGTCATGCCTGGATAGTAAAAATCCTTCGGAGAACCAGTTGCTTAGTACAGGGAGGCTATTGGAAATACTGTCACTCATATGTAGGTTAGAATGAGTTTGCCCTCTTGTAGCTTCGACAGTAGAGCCTCTTAGTGGTTGTGTTAGACAAAAAATTATTTAGATCAGGTTCCAACGCTCCGTGCTGATTTAATTTAAACACTGGCGTTGGACAGTTATTTGAATTGGAGCCCATAGTTCTGGTTAGCTCACGCTCGTTAATATCTACAACCTGGGACGGTGGTTTGGTTGTCCCAGGTTTTTGTGATAAAATCGCTGTCATAGGGTGGATTAAACTCCGTGCAGAGTTGCCTGGCAGCGGTGCAAGCAGATTCTTCATCTCCTGTTGCTGGGAGTCCAAACGGTCGAGTCTCGCACACAGCGAGTCCATTCTTGAAAGGATAGAATCGAAAAGGAGTCCTGGTCTGGCGTAGAATTAACAGCTGGTGCTGTAGCCACAGCACTATCACAGCTCCTCAGTAGACATGGAGTAGTGTTAGGCGAAAACTCGCTGACAGTGCTCTCTGTACCCGACGCCATAAACTGCTTCAAAACTCAAACTGCAAACTAGGAAAACAAGGAGAACAGGAGCAGTCAACTTTCGCCAAAGAAACAGTAAGCCACAGGACGAACAAAACTTTATTGTGAAGTGCTTTTCGTCTGCTTAAAAAGCAGACTTCTTCAGACATAATATGGTGTAAACCAACAGGCTTTTTATAATAAGAGAATCACAAATATTAACACAATTAGTTACCCATTAAACACTCCCAGATGAATTAGAGATAACTAGCATAATCAATTAATTACAGTTAAACATCACAAAGCTTCATTCATAGTCAGGTAGACATCCTAACCAATACTATCCAATAGATATTAAATTAAATGATGTAACCATAAGTAAAAAACATTATAAAAATTAAATATAGATAGTTGGCATCAGTTTAAGCCATCTTAGAACCATAAAAACTTTATCTATATGTCAAAATAATATTGTATTGTAAATATTACATTTTTCACATTTTGTTTAGTACTTTTTCTATTAACCCCTTGTTTACAAGGGTAAGTTTCTGCTGTAAAGAATGGGTATCAGAAGAAGATCTAACATTAATCCTGAGTTTGCAGTTATACACAATCTGTGGATCAGAGAAGTAGATGCCAAAAGGAAGGGATCCCAGTACTGAGCCTCGGTCCACACTACTAGTCACTTTCATACTTTCCAATGAGGTGTCTGCCATTTGAGCTATATTCTCTTTATCTGCCTGTTTTATTTATCAGCCAGTTAGCTCTCAATTTAATTTCAAGGCACTTAGCTTCTATGGTGTCTAATGTTTTTTTTCCAGATACAGATAAGCTGAATTAACAGCATATCCACTGTCTACAGCCTGCTTGACCTTTTTTGAAGAAGTTAATTGAAGTATCTCCATTTGACAAAATCAAACTGATGTGGGTCTAGCCTGATAAGGTTTTGGATATCATAGTTTATGAGGTCAAATAAGATGACTCCATGGCTTTGCAAATCAAACTAGCCAGGCTAATGGGTGTATAGTTTTTTGGGTCTGTGGTAGGGCTGTCCTTATACAGGGATATCATCCCTGCAGTTCTCCATACTCCATGGACATCCTATAGCTAAACTAAGTTTAAACAGTTTAAAGAGGTTTTACAAGGGCATGTTGGGACTATTTATTAGGCATCCATGTAAATTATCAGGCCCCATAAAATTATATTTTGTACTTACAGAGCACCTTCAGTATTCATTTCTTTGTGATATTAGGAGGTATAAGAAATTTGCCAATTTATGGAATTAAGACAGTTTTTTGGGGTAAAGTGTGCACTACATTTGTCAGCTAGTGTATTTGCTATGTCTACTAGGTCTGAGTGGGTGGTGTTATTTTGAATAAGCTCAGAACATTACTGAGCATAATTTCTTAGTTTTATATTGTAACTAAAGCTATATATGTCTTTAAAAGCTAATTTAAGTTCATGATTTGCCTTACTAGTGCTGATAGAAGCTTTCAGTTTTTTTACCAATATTCTTGATGTAGTCTTTAATATGAGGAGTTTTTATATCTGTTGTATGATTTAAAACATTTTTTTAATCTTATTATACAGTTTACTTAAGCTGGTGGACCACCAGGGAGTTTGTTCTTAAACCTCTCATTATATTTGTAGCTGTGTTGGGTATGGTGAGGTTGCATGTAAATTTGGATAGCTTGAAATAAAGACTGAGGAGGTTTCTCCACTTATATTCAAAATTATTGACATCAAGTGTTTTAGAGATTCTGAAAAGGAAAGTTACAAGTTTACGGCCATAATTAAAGATGAAGAATCAAGTGGTGCAGTACATGTAATGTCTATAGTAGTTAGGAAAAGGTCAAGAATATTATGTTCTCTTTTTGTTCTGTTATCTACTTTCCCCATGGATTTTTTTTTATTAAGTGAAAGAATCTCTGGACATATCCAAATTGGGAGGTATAAATGCTCCAGTTTTAGATGAGGTAGTTGAAATCTTGAGTTATAAAGATGCTTCAGTTAATTGATAGTTCCTCAAGTGCATTTAGGAATTTTACACATAGCATCCCTAGATTATCAAACAGGAAATAAATTCTCTATATGCTATGCTGTGTTGAGTATACATTTGATTTCAATACACGTGATAGGTAAATGGGTTTCCAAGTGCTTTGATGATCATAGCGTACCACAGAATGAAATATGTATGTCACAAGCATGCGTATCAATCTACATATTTGCATGTACCAAAGAACTACTGCCATAAACAAATACCCAAAACAAAATGACAAATTGCGTGTTGGAGAAAATACACTTTAATGAAACAATTAAAATCAAATAGCTTGAAATTGAAATAGGTGAGTGCTTTTGTCTGCTAAATAACAGACTTCTTCAGAACAGTCATAATAGTCCAGCCTATCTTTAAATACCTTCAAGAAAATTTTACAATCTATCAAAAAACATCCCCAATTAAAAACATGACATGGAGTTAAAGATAGGAGTAACGCCTTACAAAGAATGTAAAAAAAAAATGGAACTAAAGCAAACAGGATCTTAAGCAGAAAGATCATGTTAAAAAAATTTCTCAATAAAATGTTTTTGTAAGAAAGTAATTATGAAAAATACTTTAAAAAAAATAAATAAATAAGTAATGCCCAAATAAAAAAATGTGGGTCGTATATTACATCTGCAAATACTCCTTTCAGCGAAATGCTCTTCGCCGAACAATAACCAGGGAAATCCAACTCCCATGAATGGCCATTTCAATGAACTTTTTCCTAAGGGGAAAAAAATACTTGGCCATCATTGGGAATTTGCCCTTTTCCCCACTGTAGTGCAATCTCTGAGTTGGTATATTTAGTTAGGGGGATGTGGGGGCACATCCCCCACTTTGAAAGGTTTTAAATTTTATGTAGTTTTAGATTAGCCAAGCATTTTTCCCGTAAGAAATAAATTGCTGGAATGGCTGTTTGAGGGAGTTAGATTTCACTGGTTATCGTTTGGTGAAAAGTTGTTTGTTGAAAGGGGTTTTCGCAGATGTAATATAGACCCCCAAAATTCTAATGATGTAAATCAGCTTGTGCTAGTTAAAGATGGAAAATTGAGCATAAATTGTAACATGAATATTCTAAAACTACAAAACTCACTAAAATCTCATAATAAATAATAAATCTAAAGTATTTAACAGTGGTTAAAATACACATGTAATAGATAAACATACACTCTAAAGGTCTGCAGTTTTGCTGCCCTAATTTTCAAAACACTGGAAATAGAAATGTTATTTAAGCTGGGGGGGGGGGTTACTGCATCAAGTTTGAGTTGCCATAGCAACCCCTTAAATTATAATCTAGGTTCCCACAGTCCTCGTCTGGGACTGTGAGATACCTGCTCCTAAACAAAAAAAGGAATACCTACTTGTGAGACATAAAATTGAATGTCTATAAAATGCATTAATCTCCTTAGAGTGAGCCACATCATATATGTGCTCACAAATACACTTCCTCGAGGTTCTTTCAGTCCTACCAGTGTAAAATTTAGAGCAGGCTGTACACTTGGCTATATAAACAACTCCACGGCTGTTACAATTAAAATAATAATGTAATAAAGTTTTTTTAATGAAAATTTATTACATTCCCACAAGACTGATGTTATTGTTTGTGGAATATGGTTAAAGAGTACACAGGCTTGGGTTTGTAATATATGGTACACAGGTAAACTTTTGCTAAATATCAGGCTTTCATTGACCATATAATTTGACACAGTCAACACACTACAGATGCCTTCTAGGCTGAATGCCAAAAAGAGAAGATGTGTCTTGCACAGTACTAGGAGATACATGATTTTCACATAGAATTACATCATATGAGCTAAGATAACAGAGAAAAGGTATGAAGTGAAAAATGAACAACACATAAATTCTAAATTCATTTAAATGACGCAATGCACACTGCATGTAAAAGCATGTGGCTCTTGGAATGGCATGAGCTGGGAAACAAAGGAAGGTGGCATAATAAGAAATGCATTTAACATTAACACATGCAGCCATTTGGAATGGATTTTATTTTATGTAAAGACTCCTTGTTATCATAGCCTTTGAACTAGTGTTGCAAAGCGTGCAAAAATGTCAGGTAACTGTGGCTAGTGAAACAGACTATTATTGCTATAGCTGACCAATAAGAAATAAGTGGAAATATCTGACCCTGAAGTGCACTGTATGCAAGTACTAAAAAAGCTAAGCAACCTACAGCTTCTAGTGCTGCTCCATAATTATCTGCAGCATTACCTGCTACTAACTGATTTGTAAGAGAGAGAAACTAATGTGCTTACAGATACTCATTCTATATGCTGACAGTGCACTGAAGGTACATAATGTGCTCCTTAAAGCATTACAGAGTAATATGGAATCAGATAAAAACTTGTTACATGTAGGTGGTGGCTGTATGTAATATTGTCTTTTACTCCCTATAGTATTACACAACACTGAATATGCATTTCGTAATGTAAGTAAAGTGCATTGTGTTTCTTATTCTTTCCTAATATTCATTTGCATCTCATCTGTACTTCAAAGTCTGTTTATAATGTTAAATCCGCATACAGAGTCCAACATTATCATAGAACATCTTAGTTCTGGACTGCAGAAGGCATTAATACAGCTTTGCCCATAGGAAAGTTTGTGGATAACTTGCACTACTACAGAAGCATTAACAACTGCTGCAAGAAAGTGACTTTAACTCCAAAAAAAAAAAAAAAAAAAAAAAATTATTGAGTTTACCACCATGTGGGCGTCCATGTGTCATCAGTGGTACCTATGAAAGGGACCCAGTCATTTCACTGAACCTTCATTTCATTGAAACTCAAATGGCCAAACCCATTTCATTGAAAACTAATTTCATAGAAAAGTGTAAAAGTGTATAGAAAATATGCAGTGGAGTAATTTCTTATTGTAGGAGTTATTAGGAAAGTTAGTCTAGGAGAGTATGTGTGGATTGCGACGGTCAGCATCGTGTTGTACCCCCATATCTGTAGATGGCTCTGTTTGTTCTCCAGCACGGATTCAGTAAGGGGATTTTGGGGGCAAACTCCCTCACATAGGGAGTGTGGGGAACTTGCCCCCCATGCAAAAATGTGTTTTTAGGATATATTTCTTGTGCAGAAGATTTTCTATGAAATCAGTTTTCACTTAAATGGGTGAAGCCATTTGAGTTTCAGTGAAATTAATATTTAATGTAATGACAAAGACCCCTTTGAAAACATTTATCTGGTGCTTGTGGTATAATATTGGCAGAAGGTTTGAAAACAATTGCAAATGCATGCATGTGACCGAGGGATGGTTTCCGTTTTTAGGACCTAACCTTGTCTCTTGTGGTTAACAATTGTCCCAGGTCACTGCAGTGGTATTCCAGTGCTCCAATCCACATACTAACAAGGACTATCATCACTGGCTTGATAAGGCAAATATATCATCATCATCAGTGCTTTATTTGTAAACAAACAGGTGGTTGTACGCATATGTTGCATTTCGATCAACCGCCCCCCCCCCCCACGCAGCCATTCCAGTGTCCCATTATTTGGCTATTTCTCCCCAGTTGCCATAAACACTGTTCACAACTCTCAGTGTGCATAATGCTTTCTGCTTTACTTCTACACTGATTACAGATATTTGGATTTAATTTAAAACTTTTATTTCAAATTTTCCAGCAGAAACATTGATAGACATTTGCTAAACAGAGAAATACAGTCTCACAATGAAAATAGTCTTAGCATTAAAACTTCTGTGACTTTGAAACAACTCACATTCATTGAAACAGCATTGAAACCCACATTCAAAGAAAATGCATCTGGCCAGTGGCAGATTAAGTTTATCTTTGGGCTGTTTTCAAATCATAGACCCCTTGGCCCTTGCACACATTTTTTTTATTTAGGACCATGCAAAATTTCTTTGATTCACCTTCCTGAGTGTATTAAATTATAATATATAATTACATTATATCCCTTGTATAATACAACACCACTTGTTACAGCATGTTTTAAATGTATAGCCAGTAAACAAAGAAACAAAACGTATGAACCAATCATGCCAAAACTGCCCAATTCAGAATATTTCAACCATAAAAGGCCATTCAAATTTCTGTCATTACAACCCACCAATATTAGTCAATATGCACAGTCTCTGGTCTGTTGATGTTTGTTTCCTAAAGATGAGAACTTACAGAATTAATTGCACATCTTTTAATCAATTTTCTTTTTTTTTTTTCAATAATCCGTCTTTTATTGTTTTTCAATTACATAACTACACACTATAAATATATACAATATATACATGATTGCTTCCAAAAGTTACATAAACATTATATATTAATACAAATTATTAAAAAAGAAATACAACATGAAAAAGTCAACAGTCTGTATTATTGTTACGATCTATATCAAATCTAAGATTGAATCAGTCTTATAAATATGTGTCCTGAGTAATAGTGGATATGAACCCCTAGGTCAACACAATATTGAAGATTTGCTCCCATATTTTTATATTATTTATGCTTTTCTTATGGTCATTGATTAACAATTTATGTGCTAATATGTGTCTGATTGCTAATATTCTAAAATTTTCCCAAGATGTCTGAGTCGAGTTCAACCAGTTTGAAGCTATGTATAGTTTCATTAATAAACAAATATTCATGATTATGATCTTTTTTGATTTATCTAAGTTATCTGGAGGAATATGTAGGATCATAAATTCCCAAGAGAGTGTTGAATGCTGGTATCCCATTTTCTGTAATTGAAGTTTTAATGAATTCCAAACTTTAAAAATGCATTTGCAACTCCAAAACATGTGAAACAAGTCAGCTGTCTGGTCTGTACAATATGGACATTTAGGCGAGTTCTTTGAGTCAAATTTATGAAGAATAAGACGGGTATAGTAGGCATTGTTAAATATCATCAATTGTGTGAATAGTAATTTCTGAAGGGACACAGACTTTAATGTTAGATTAAATGCTTCCAAGATCTTGCTGTCATCAACTAATATTAATTTTTCCCTCCAATAATTCGATAAGAGAATATGTTTATTGTATTTCATCTCTTTTATCAGTTTATATGAAGTAGTTATATATTTTTTATCTTGTATCAGAGCTTCCCACAGATTACGACATATATTTAATTCCTCTTCATTAAAATCAAGGTTATTAAAATAATTTATAGCCAGATCTTTAAGTTGTCTCATGATAATTAGATAGGAAATAGGAAGACTTTTCTCTTTTAAAATATTGTGAACTGATACCCCAAGAAAGGGGTAGAGATCCAATACAATTAAATCCTTTATTAGGGGGAATTTTTGTAAGTCTATCAACTTATTCCCAATTACTAAATTTGGGTTCTTGTGAAATGGTTGAAACACCATCATATATTTTAGTAGGTTTAATGAGGTAAAAAGATTTTGAATTGAAGTTACATAACTTTTAATATGTTCCATTAAGTCATATTTACTGAGTGTTCCTCTATTCAGAAAGGGTAGAGCTTTACAGTTAATTCCCACTTTAGTTACATGTCTGTAGGTTAAGACCAGCCATTCTGGCACCCATTTCAGACTGCCTCTATCAAAGTGAATCACCCTTAAGATTCTGTTGGCATTAATTATCAAGTAATAAGTTTCAAAATCTGGTAAATCTAAACCTCCTCTATTCTTTGGAGCCATCAGTTTCTCATATGTTATCCTCGTTTTCCTAGGTACCCAAAGAAATCTCCCTAGTCCTATATGAAGCTGTTTAAAAAATTTCCTCGTGATTCTAAGTTGTGTAGCTCTAAGTATATATAATATTCTGGGAAGAACATTCATTTTGATAATTGCAGTTCTTGCCATCATTGGTAGTTTCAGTTTACTCCATCTTTTCAAGTCCAATGTTATCTGATCCCAAGTTGACTTAACATTGTTTATAAAAAAAATCTTTATTATCAGTTGAAAATACAATACCCAGATATTTTGTTTTTTCTTCCATCAATACTTGTCCTATCAATGGTAGCAATGAAAAAGGTGTAGGAGTCTTTAATGGGAATATTTTGGATTTCTTAAAATTCAGTTTATAATTAGAGATTTTCTCAAAGTCTTCTATTGCCTTTAATATTTTCTCGGTGTCTGACACTGGTGTGGTACAATATATATTTAAATCATCTGCGAAAGCAGCCATATTTATTTTCATACCATATAGTGTTGGAGGATTGTAAAAAACATTTTGTTTAATGTATAAAAATAATGGTTCCAAATAAAGATTAAACAAAATAGGAGATAATGGGCACCCTTGTCGGGTACTATTTTTAATTTGTATTCTTTTAGAGCATTCTTGATTGATAAATATATTTGTATATGCGTTATTATATATTTTCCTTAATGTTAGAATGAAATCCGAAGGTATATTAAAGTATGATAACATATCAAATAGGTATACCAAGTTAACTCTGTCAAATGCTTTCTGTGCATCAATTATGAGGGCATAAATATTGAGATTTTTGTACTTGGCGTATGAAATTAATGTGTGAAGCGTTAATGTATTATCAGTGGTCTGTCTCCCATCCATAAATCCCACCTGTTCCTCTGATATTAATAAATTAGTGACCTTTTTCAGTCTATTTGCCAGGATGGATGTCATAATTTTCATGTCTATGTTCAATAGTGAAATGGGTCTGTAATTATCTGGGTTTTTAGCGTCACGTTTTTCTTTCGGTATCAAAATAGTCTTAGAAGCATTAAAGTGAGGATCATTGATTTTATTTTGAATTATATAATTAAATGTCTGTGAAAGTATTTTACTCAGAATCTCATTAAAAGTTTTATAAAATTCAGAGGTCAATCCATCCAAGCCTGGGGCTTTATGTGGTCTCAGCTTTTTAATTATCTCTGCTACCTCCTCCGCTGAAATTGGTTTAATTAAATCCCTATGGGACTCATTATCAATATTCGGGAATATGATCTTCTGCAAGAAATCTTTCCTAACTTTATCTGGTAAAATTGTCTGCTGATCACCATATACCTGATTAAATATTTTTTCAAAAGTATTCATGATATCTGCCTTATTAGTATATGTTCTATTATTATAGTTTATTTCTGATATTAATAATGTTGATTTCGCTTGGTTAATAATGCGTGCTAATGCTTTTGAGGGAGTCTGAATATGATTTGTGTATTTCACTAAATTTCTCTGTTCATAAAATGACAGTTTACTATTGTGTAGTAGAAACAGTTCTTTTTGACACTTTAATAAGTCAATTTCTGTTTGTTTATTATAGTTCCTCATTAACTCCTGATCTAGTGACTTAATTTTGGTTTCCAAGTCTAATAGTTCCTTATTTTGCATTTTTTTATAGTAAGTAGCTTTCTGAAGAAAAATCCCTCTTATTTGGGCTTTGGTTGTAGCCCATTCTATATCAACTCAATGTCTGTTTTTAAGAAAGTTATGAAGTAACTGTTCAAGTGTCTCTTTAACTTCTTTCAATATGTCCTCTTTCCTTAGTAAATATGGATTTAAAGACCAATTGTATCCTCAAAGTCTCCTATTACTCATATTATTATTGTTTAGTGTTAGTGTGATCTTTGAGTGGTCTGATAATTGTCTGGCTTGAGTAGAAACACATGGGTCAACAGATATCAATACTTCAGAAATAAAAAAAAAAAATCAATTCTCGACCACATTTTATGGCAGCTTGAGTAAAAAGTAAAATTCTCTGCTTTCTTTTGTGTGTGTATGTATAAATGGGTCGTATAGTTTAAAATCAGTTTTAAATTCCTTCAATGCTATCATTGCCTGTTTATTAAAAGCTTTGGATGAACCAAATTTGTCCAACTTGAGATCTTGATACGAATTCCAGTTACCTCCCATTAATATATAACAGTTATTATATTGTTGTAAAATGGAGTAAAGTGAAGTTATAAAATGGTGCTGATTAGTAGAGGGGGCATATATATTCATGAGTAATATAGGTTTATCATAGAACTTAGATATCAGAACCACTAAACACCACCTTCCCTCTTTATCTATTTTGAAATCTAATATTTTTTCTTGGTATCGGTTTTTAATTATAATTGCCACTCCTGCACTGTTCGTTGTCCCTTCCGCTGCCACTATCTCCCTAATCCATTTCTTATTCTTCAGTATATCCCACTGATCATTAGTCAAATGAGTTTCCTGCAATAAAATAAAGTCTGCTTTTGATTGGAAAAACAAATGTAAAAATAGCTTCCTTTTTTTCATGTTCTGGAGTCCTTTAACATTCCAAGATTCTATTATCCACATCTGTAGCTCTTCAAAAATGTAGTCCTATTCCTACTATTGAGAGACAACCTTAGATTACAGTGTATTAACATACCATAGATTATTTGGAAGCAAATCTGACATCCCATCCCTACCCAGTGCTTATCCACTATTCCTCTGGACCAGGATGTACATAGGTTTTTCACATCCTTTGAATATCTCTGTTTATCTAAATTTCTAACTCTACAAATTAACCCAAAAACCTTATGCAAAAAACCTACAACCACTATCTCTAAATCTACAAAGCTTAATCCAAACATTCCCTAATAAACACTACTAATTACCTAACTACAGTTCTGGACATACTTAATATAGTCAAACACATTTACTAATTGTTGTGTGAAAATCCAGTTTAACTAATAGCTCACAATATTAATAATCAGCAATGAGAATAATACATTTTAACTTCTTGTCATATACACTATTAATTATTAATTCCAGAGAAAGGAAACAGTTGTTAAACATAACAATACAGTCCTAAGGTTATTTTTGTTTAAATGTTCTAACTGTTTTAGGTAGTTGTCCTTCTCCAAAGGTAACAGTCTGCTAAAACTTGTAACATACTCTAAGTAACAATAACAACTGTACTACACAAAGCATTTGACTAAATAATTGTATCCCTATAAAATATATTTAAAAATACTAAAGAGAAGGACAACCTAAATGTAACATTTTAAACATTTCAAGTTCACAGTCTTTCATAACATTTATTATACTAACATCATCCTGTCTTTTAATCAATTTTCTAAAGCTGTTAAGTGACCAGGCTACATAGCTACAGTCAAAAAGTCCACACTCAAATATGTACAGGCTACTTATTGCTTCTTAGTAGCTACAATGCACATAAAAGCTTAATATGTTACATAAGCAATGGAAAATTAGAAAATAGAATTAAGAGGACTAATATTATATTTTATAAAAACCTGAATGCTCCTTGCCTTCTTTTTTGCACATTTTTTTTTCTTTAGCAAGTATAGGCCTTTTAACACAAAGATTAATTGGTCTTTGACATTTATGAGCATACCTATATTATTGTTTCCATTGTAGAAAATGAACTGTGCCATATTATTTTCCCTTAGTTAAAGCTGTAACATCTTCCTAGCATCAGTTCATCTACAATTTCTGGACTTCATGACATAGTTATTGCATTTTTAATTAACCATCCATGTATTTCTGTGAAGGCTGGAGCCCTGTAGTCTCCTGCTCCATGATTTGTGGGACAAAACTATAGTTGTTAACCATACAATAATCTAGCTTTTGGGATCATTTGCCTTTTAATTTAATTTATCTTTTTTAATGTAAAAATAACTCTTACCATATAGTCTACAGTAGTCTAACAGGCTGCAGCCAAACTGGAATTTGTAGTCAGTACCTAATTATTTTCTTTTTTACTCCAGACAAAAATGTAAGCCAAGTATTTCAGTTTTACACTAAGGCCCTGAAGGGAAAAGAAAAATCCATTGTGTGAGGTGTGCTGAAAATGTGTTATAAAGCCAGCCTCCAGAAACATGTTTTTCTGAACCATTAAACAACACCAGTCACATTTGCAAAATTGTATACTTCTGTCTGTATATCTTCTGATGTGTGTGTGTGTGTGTAAATCTAATGCTTCATTTTGTTGTCTTCTCTTTTCAGTTGTATTTATTTATTATATATGTTTGTTCTGTGTTCCATACGACCATTTGACAACTAGTGCTAACTATATTACATGTTATTTACACTTTCTCATGACTTAGGTGTAGTTTGTAGGTTCTTCTACTCACACATCCTGCCATACAGCCATTTTTTATGTTCTTCTTCTTCACTATGTCCTTCTGCTTTTTCACCCTCTATATTCCCCTCATTGTGCACATAATCAGTACATGCTAAGCATCATAGGACGCTCCCACAGAGATACAGAGAGAGCGAGAGATATATATGGTCACTTAGTATTCACACAAGCAGTGCACTATTGTAGATAGTGACAGAAGCTCAGACTTAATGTTCCACAGAATAATAGTCATGTTGCACACCAAAGCACAAAACTGTACTGTATTGCTTTCCTTAGATAAAATGATGCATTATTGTTTGCTAGCATCTTACTGTATTGTTTCTATAAATAGTGCCTGCACTTTTAGTCATCAGTGTTTATAAAAGTAGCATAATATTATAGATACTTGTAGTGCCTACAGTCCATTACAAGGCCTTAATTAATGTAATCTGTCTTCCTGATACTGACAGAAATATGCTGCATAGTACAAATATATAGTTCCTTCTTGTTGTGACTTTTCCCATATTAAAGATTAATGATTCAAGTAAAAATAAAAGATGCTGTCCCTTAATGTAGAAAAAAACAGTCTAACCATTAAAACCAATGAAATTAGCTGCTAGCTTGCTAAGATGATACTCAACAGACTTACCTACTTCTTATACATACACACACACACACACACACACACACACACACACACACACACACATGCATACGCACACACTCGTCTTTAAAACTTAAACACACACACACCTACCACTCACTTGTCCGGTCGCGGTCCACAGTCCAAACGTCTTCACGAATTCAAATTCCACGTGTGCGGACCAGAAAAATGTAAATGATCAGTTGCACATCACACAGATGCAGAAGGTGTGCAACCCAATGCAAAGGGTGTTCTTAAAGAAGTACGCCCTTAAAAATAATTTTGTTTTTAAAAGGAACAGGGCACCAGAGGTGCCGGTATGCCGTACCTGCCCAAAAAAAGCACTGACCATCATCATCAACATCAAAACCTTTTTCCCATTTTCTTTTACATGGAGTCAGGATATCATGTCAACTGTCACCATCCCACTCAATTCAATCCTGCCATTCTACCTTCTTTGACAGTTATGTCTGAATCTTGTACGTCTTCTCTCACACAATCCATTCATCTCTTTGCTGGATGCCTTCAGTTCGTCTTGCCTTCTTCCTGTTTTTCCCAACTTTTCTTCACCAGATTGCCTTTTGCTTTCCTGCACATGTGCCCAAACCACTGAAATCTCTTCTCTTTGATCTTCTCTACAACTGGAGCTACTTGGGCTTCTGTTGTGATGTTCTCATTTCTTTGTCTGTCCCACAGTGTGCATTTTACCACCTGTCACGAGAACTTCATCTCCATTATCTCTAGCTTAGAAATCTTGACCGGAGAAAATGCTGTACAGCCCCAACAAGTATGATGTAAAAATATCTGGTGTGTGATCCAGTTAAAACAAGACTTTCATTCACAGCAAATAAATAGCCCAAGTAAAATAAAAAAAACGATTTTAATCCACAATTCTTCAACCACGAGCGCTTTCGCCTGGTACTACCAGGCTTTATCAAGTGTAAAAAACAATACATTCACATGTTTATTATATAGTACTTAGCTTAAACTCATTGGTTAATTGACTAGAAACAATTAATTAGGTTACATTAATTAAGTTGATTAAAAACACTTTTAAATGTTAACCATAAGAAAATACTGCTTTTTTTAAAAAACAAACTCCTTAACTGCTTTGTTATATGCAGTGTTGCAAATGCATTTTAAAGCCTTGATTATTAGACCATTTAGTCATAAATATTCTAAAAACACATAAAAAAAAAACTGAAAGCATTCTTGTCTATAAAAAATCTGTGTTTTGAGAACTGATAAATACAAAAACATCATATGACTAAATTGTCTGCTATGAGTACACTGATCTAAAAAAGGAAATATCTGTATCCTTTGGGATGGTACAGAAGAGCTATTTTATTCCTTCATTAACTACTTGAACAACACGACTACCTTTCTTAAATTTACTTATGCCTTTAATGATACTACTTTGCACTATTTAGATGTCCATTTGACAAAAAATCTAAGTAATAAGGGTTTCCTGTCTAAGGTGTACAGAAAGGAAACATATTCGAACTCCTTTCTTCACTTTGACAGTGGGCACCCTCCCTATGTCAAGAAAGGTATTATCAAAGGTCAATTAATTCGAGCATGCAGAATGTGCAGCACTTCAGACTTTTTAATGGAAGAAATTGATTTTCTCAGAACACTGTTTCTAGAAAGGGGTTACCCTCCAAGATTTTTTCAGGATATCTTTAGTGAGGTTCTTAACAAAAGAGACAAGTGTTTTCCACCGTTGATAGGCACAGGAGCTCTGTTCCCTAGAGCTCAACCAACTTCAGTTCACAACATCTCCAAGAGTTTTGTGTACACCTACTCAGCTGACACATTGCTTATAGAAAAGACTATGAAGAATTTCTGGCCGGTGGTCATTTCCCATGAGGAATTAGCTAATTTGTTCCTTAACTGCTTTGTTATATGCAGTGTTGCAAATGCATTTTAAAGCCTTGATTATTAGACCATTTAGTCATAAATATTCTAAAAACACATAAAAAAAAAACTGAAAGCATTCTTGTCTATAAAAAATCTGTGTTTTGAGAACTGATAAATACAAAAACATCATATGACTAAATTGTCTGCTATGAGTGCACTGATCTAAAAACGGAAATATCTGTATCCTTTGGGATGGTACAGAAGAGCTATTTTATTCCTTCATTAACTACTTGAACAACACGACTACCTTTCTTAAATTTACTTATGCCTTTAATGTCACTACTTTGCACTATTTAGATGTCCATTTGACAAAAAATCTAAGTAATAAGGGTTTCCTGTCTAAGGTGTACAGAAAGGAAACATATTCGAACTCCTTTCTTCACTTTGACAGTGGGCACCCTCCCTATGTCAAGAAAGGTATTATCAAAGGTCAATTAATTCGAGCATGCAGAATGTGCAGCACTTCAGACTTTTTAATGGAAGAAATTGATTTTCTCAGAACACTGTTTCTAGAAAGGGGTTACCCTCCAAGTTTTTTTCAGGATATCCTTAGTGAGGTTCTTAACAAAAGAGACAAGTGTTTTCCACCGTTGATAGGCACAGGAGCTCCGTTCCCTAGAGCTCAACCAACTTCAGTTCACAACATCTCCAAGAGTTTTGTGTACACCTACTCAGCTGACACATTGCTTATAGAAAAGACTATGAAGAATTTCTGGCCGGTGATCATTTCCCATGAGGAATTAGCTAATTTGTTCCCTACTAGCCTTTCCTTTATCAGAAAAAGGAATACCAATTTGAAAGGCATTTTTGAACAAAGTATGCTTAACAAAGGCAAGGTTGATTATTCTAGTTGCAACAAGAAGAAAGGGACTTTTCAATGTGGTAGATGTCATCAATGCCCCTCCATCTCAAACACCCACAAGATACACATCACCGCCCGTAACATCACTCTAACAGCGAGTGAGTACTACTCTTGTTACTCATCGGGAGTGGTATATTTAAGGTTGTGTGGGGTTTGTGCATCTTTTTATGTAGGCAAAACAGAAAGGGCACTGAAACGAAGGATATACGAACATCTTTATGACATCAAATGCAAAAAAGTAACAAATGCTTTTTTCAAGCATTCTTTAGTTTGTCCTAACATGTCCATTTGTTTCTTTGTTCTTGAAAAAGTTTGTCCTGATCAGAGAGGAGGGGACTGGGAAACCACACTTTCTTCTAGGGAATTGATGTGGCAAATGAGGCTGAATGCGACAAGATACCCAGGCCTTAATGACAGTGTTAGCATAGCCAGCATACTCAAAGCCAGAAGAAATGTTCTTTAGAGTTGTTATAGTTCCCTACAAGTTGGCTTCTGTCATGTCTAGGTTGCACTTTTTTACTTTCTCCCTCCAACCCCCCTTCCACCCCCCTCCCCCCCCTTTCCTTTTTCATTGTTTGTTCCAGTAGTATCCATGCACATTTTTCCATTTTACATCTCACTAACATTTAAGCAATAAAATATAGCATCGTACATGATTAACCTAGGACTTCTATTTCCTTTTTTAGATCAGTGCACTGATAGCAGACAATTTAGTCATATGATGTTTTTGTATTTATCAGTTCTCAAAACACAGATTTTTTATAGACAAGAATGCTTTCAGTTTTTTTTTTATGTGTTTTTAGAATATTTATGACTAAATGGTCTAATAATCAAGGCTTTAAAATGCATTTGCAACACTGCATATAACAAAGCAGTTAAGGAGTTTGTTTTTTAAAAAAAGCAGTATTTTCTTATGGTTAACATTTAAAAGTGTTTTTAATCAACTTAATTAATGTAACCTAATTAATTGTTTCTAGTCAATTAACCAATGAGTTTAAGCTAAGTACTATATAATAAACATGTGAATGTATTGTTTTTTACACTTGATAAAGCCTGGTAGTACCGGGCGAAAGCGCTCGTGGTTGAAGAATTGTGGATTAAAATAGTTTTTTTTTATTTTACTTGGGCTATTTATTTGCTGTGAATGAAAGTCTTGTTTTAACTGGATCACACACCAGCTATTTTTACATCATACTTGTTGGGGCTGTACAGCATTTTCTCGGGTCAAGATTTCTAGGTTTTCTGCATCTTGCTTTGTTGGTTTTTGAGTGCTTGATATTTTTATTATCTCTAGCTTCCTAAAGTGCTCTGACTTCTGTCACACACTACCCCCGGCATTCTGTGCCATTTGGCTGCATGCCCACTGATTTTACACTCTGACCTCCTCATTTAGACTTCCCTTTTCTTCAACCAGCTGTACCAGATACTTGAAGCTGCTAATTGGTTCTACTATTTTCCCATCTATCTCAATTCTAAGCTTCTTATGATTTCCCCCATTTGTTGCCTTTTCATCTGTCTTGTCTGTACTCTGTTACATCCCATAAGCCTTTCTGTTTTGCATTCCATTCCCTTATCATCTGCTAAAGTTCTTGTTCAGAGCCTGCATATAATACCACATTGTCTGCATATAGCAGCATTGTTGATCTGTCCCCACTGACCTGTTTGCTAATGTAGTCCATCATCAGTACAAACAGCAGTGGGCTTGGAGATAAACCCTGATGCACACCACTCCCACTGGAAACCCCTGTGTGAGTCTGATCGCTGTTCAAAATTGTATTATTGGGTCCTTGTTTCTAGCCTGTGCCAATTCTACCAGTGTTTCTGGGACTTCAAACTATTGCAAGACTGCCAAAATCAGCTTTCTTGGAACTTTGAAATATGATTTATCCAATTCTGGGAATGCCTAGTTGAACTGTATCCCCATCTCTAGCTTCTTCTCAACCGTCTGACATTGGGTCAGTTGTGCTGCATCCTCACCTGAATCCTAACTGCTCATTTCCTATCTTTCTGCTATTCTCCTAAGCCAGATCTGTTTATCAATCACCCACTGCAGAACTTTCAGGAAGTGTAACAGGAGTTTGATACCTCTGTACTACCATCATCTGAGCCTACTGCTTTCCTTCACTTCTTTTTCCTAAGTACTATTCTTCTTCTTCTAGGGTGGGCTCATCTTCTTCTTTCATCATAGCTGCATCTGGGACAGTACAGCTTCTGTGGGATTTTCTTCATTTAGAATCTGCTGGAACTACTAATCCTACCTGCCCTTGACATGTTGTAGACTGGTGAACAGGTTGCTGCTGGCATCCTCAATAAAGGGTGTCTGGTGAATAAACTGTGCAATGGATAGCAAACTGGGTGTCTGACAGAACCCATGTGGTTAGTGTAGCAAGTGCCACTTCTGAAAGCAAAGCAAAGCAGTTACCAGTGGTGTACCACAGGGCTCAGTTTTGAGCCCTCTCCTATTTGGCATATATTTCACAGACATTCAGACTTGCACTTCTGGCCTATAGTTAACTAAATTTGCAATGACTGTAAAGTCTGTGCTGTTATTTGATCTTCAGTTGACTCACAATTGCTCTAACACAGCACAGATCATGCTAACAATTTGTGCAAGGACAAGGGTCTCAAATTCAGTGTAAAAAAATGTAGCATAGTTAATTTTAGTAAATAAAACAGATTCACTTACTGTATAGGAGATGCACCCCCATCAGATACTGTTGTAAGGGATCTGGGCACTCTTGTTGATAATTCCTTATCTTTTGACCATAGTGTCTCCACAGTAGTTCAGAACACCTTTTACCAGGCCCACCTAATCTCCCTTAGATCCAAAGAAGGAACAAGTGCAAAGGTGGGCTTTTAAACCAGAAAGTTGAAAGAGATGGAAGAACTGCCCAAACGGCCAATAAACTACAATTTCTGGGCCAGAAACCACTCTTGTGGTAGATAGGCTACCTAGTGCTTACCACTCCCACTTATAAGCTAGAAGGCTTCCCTTCAACATAGAAAGGCTTGGGGGGCTCAGAAGCTTACAAGCAGTCCTGGATAGAGCAAATCTGTATCTGGACTAGACTAGTTACACGAAAGGTGGGAAACAAGTGCAAACGCAGGCTTTTAAATCAGAAGTTTGAAAGAGATGGAAAAACTGCCTAACCGGCCAATAAACTACACTTTCTGGGCCAGAAACCACTCTTGTGGTAGATAGGCTACCTATTGCTTACCACTCCCACTGATAAGCTAGAAGGCTTCCCTCCAACAGAAAAAGGCTTGGGGGCTCAGAAGCTTAAACACAGTCCTGGATACAGCAAATCTGTATCTGGGCTAGACTAGTTATGGGAAAGGTGGGAAACAAGTGCAAACATGGGCTTTTAAACCAGAAAGTTGAAAGAGATGGAAAAACTGCCCAAACAGCCAATATACTACAATTTCTGGGCCAGAAACCACTGTTGTGGTAGATAGGCTACCTAGTGCTTACCACTCCCACTGATAAGCTAGAAGGCTTCCCTTCAACATAGAAAGGCTTGGGGGACTCTGAAGCTTACATACAGTCCTGGATACAGCAAATCTGTATCTGGACTAGACTAGTTACAGGAAAGGTGGGAAACAAGCACAAACATGGGCTTTTAAACCAGAAAGTTGAAAGAGATGGAACAACTGCCAAATGGCTAATAAACTACAATTTCTGGGCCAGAAACCACTCTTGTGGTAGATAGGTTACTTAGTGTTTACCACTCCCACTGATAAGCTAGAAATCTACTCCTCGTTGGTCAGATCCGACCATAAGCTAATCACCGTAGATATCCACATCCCGCCCCCATCCACCATTAAGGGAAACCACGGTAAAAAATTTCTCCAAAGCCAACGTCATGCTTCTTAAGACAAAAGTGGTGAGCTTTATGACACCCATGCAGGTGGACAATACAGTTCCGACTGCTGAATCCTACACAAATGCACTCTATAAGCACTTACACAAGTGCATGGATCATGCTATCCCAAACAGAACCAAGACGCTATCCTCCAAAAAAGGGAAGCCAGTCTGGTGGTCCCCTGCCATAAACAAACTCTACAACAGAAGCAACTGTTGCAAAAGAGAGTAAAATCCCATGAGTGGAGGATCTCCCTAGTCAGCCTCAGTAAGAAGCTGAGATCCCTTATAAGATCCTCCAAAGCTAGCTACGAAAACAAAAGCCACTGATTCTAAGGGCAACCACACAGTATTCTATAGCTATGTCAAGACTCTCAATGGCAACACCCAGATCTGCTCTGAGTTACAGCACAATGGCATGAAAATTACAGAACCAACTGATATTGCCAACATCCTGGCAGATAACTTCAGTGCTAACTTTACCCCCCTCTCACCCATATCTATACAGAAAGAATGCAGAGTCCCTGTAATAACATCTATGCAGGTAAAAGCTGCACTCTCTAAACCAAAAACACAGAATCCATGGGACCGGACAACATCCTAGGCTGCTTTTTACATGAACTTCAGAACAAACTGGCTCCCCACCTACACACCATGTTCAGTCATAGTCTCACGTCAGACTTTGTGCCCACTGAATGGCGAACATCAACAGTTATCCCACTCCACAAATGGGGAGTCACTACTGATCCTGGGAACTATCGCCCTATTAGCCTGACAACCCTGGTCTGCAAGGCCATAGAACATATCATCATGGAACTCATAAACAAAGACATTGGTAACCTCCAAACTCTGGACCCCACCCAGTTCAGGTTTGTGAAAGGCAGAGCATGCCTTCTGAACCTGATCGACTTCTTTGAGGCAGTCACCAAAGCCGTAGATGAGGGTAAGGTGGTTCACACAGCCTATCTTGACCTCGCCAAGGCTTTCGACACCATCCCCCATTCTGGAATGATAGCTAAACTCAATAAACTAGGTATAAATCCCTATGTCACAAGATGGGTTGCCAACTGGCTCACTGACAGAATCCACACTGTAAAAGTTGCAGACTCCAAATCTGACTTCAAACCAGTGACAATGGAGTACCACATGGTTTAGTCCTGGGACCTCTCCTGTTTGGTATCTAACACAGAAGGCCTCTAGCTAATGAAGTTCGCAGATGACTGTAAATTAAGAGCCATAGTCGAGTCCCCAAATGATGTGGACCTCCTACAGAAGGGCCTCACTGAGACAGATGCCTGGTGTCAGAGGCATGGCCTCAAGCTCAATGCCAAAAAGTGCATTGTCATCCCCATTGGTAAAAACTCTGTACCCATGAACTACCACATAAACGGCAGTCTACTTAATGCAGAGTGTGTGATAAGAGACCTTGGGATCCAGGTGGACAGTAGTCTCTCCTTTGATAATCACATCGCCACAGTAGTCAGGAAATCCTTCTATGTGGCACACCTCATCATAAAAGGGCTCTCATCCAGGAAAAAAGAAGTTATTGTTCCCCTCTACCGGGCACTCATTAGACCCATTATAGAGTACAACGCCCCTTTTGGACTGTACCTCACAAGACATCTTGCAGCAGCTGGAAAGGCCACGGAAGTATCTCACAAAGAGGATTACTGGCCTCAAACAGATGCCCTATACTGACTGTCTCAAAAAACTCCAGCTTTACTCTGTAACATATCACCTACTCCGAGGACATCTCTGCCTAACATATAAAGCTATGTTAAACCCAGAGCTGTTGGACATGCTACACCTTAAGAAATCCCAATCCCTCTGAGCTACACACTCTAGGGACCTAAACCTTGTCAGCACAATAAACAGGACATGCTAGAGGGATAGATTCCTGTCCCAGAGACTTCCTATACTCTGGAACAAGCTACCCATCTATGTCAAGCAAAGTTCCTCATTATCACTCTTCAAGAAAAATCTTGATGAGTGGATGGGAAATAGGAAATACACCCTGGGGATCACTTCTGTGTCTCTGCTCGACAGAAATAACTTTCTTTGGTGGCATAAGCCAGGGAACCTTGTTGGCTAGGCTTACATAGGCCCTTGGGCCGTTAGCGTAGTACCTACCTATGAACTCATATCTTATCAGACCCATTATTGAATATAAAACACCTTTTGGCAAGTATTTATCTAAACATATCACACAACATGAAAAACCCCAGAGATTCATAACTAAAAAGATCAGTGTCCCCAAAAATCTTAGTTATCAGGACAAATTTGCAGTCCTTTCCCTGTACCTGGTCTCTTACAGACTCCTCTGCAGAGATCTAGCCTTTTCTGCCATGAAATATCCAACCCTATCTGATCTTCTATTCCTTCACAGAACTGATGGTACATCAAATATTTGGTTAAAGGAATTAAGCCATTATCAGCAGAAGGAAGAAGAATGCATGATTGCTGTGTTTGCAGGCAGACTAAATAACAAGCTACCTAAATAACTCAGGGACACAAATGTATGCAATACAGTTTTGTACTTAATAAGTATGAAGGTAGTTAAACATTAAAAGCTGCACATAAAAAGGTGAGATAAAATCTAATCAACATTGACTACACAAGTTGCTTGAAGGTATTCAGTAGCAGATAACTTTCATTAAGTGCAGGTAGTATTCCCATTCGGTACAAAATGGATGATACACAAACGATGAGCGTGTACACACACACACACACACACACACACACACACACACACACACACACACACACACATTAGGCCTTATTCAGTCTATAAACCCCAACTATGCTGCCTGAACTGGTGCCTGAATTTGTATAAATGTTCTTCATAATAAGAAGTTCACCTGGGGACAGCATCAGGTAACAGTGATAGCATCAGTTTGGCATCTGTTGTGTTAACATGCAATGATTAGTGGACTATACTCTAGATGAGTAATATGGCATGTATCTTCTTCTCACATAAAATATTATATATGCTCATTTCAGAAATTTTCTCAAACAACATGCTAAGAGTTAACCTTAAACGTGATATACGTCTAATTAATTTTAGTTTTAAACATCTATTATACATAAGGCACAGATGTTTGATATACATGGCAGCAATGCAGACAAGCTACAAAAGATAAATTATGATTCACCATTACTATCCATGATCTATAAGGTAGTGGGTACCACACATTACATTGTTTGTTTTTTCTGTATGCTTTTTCCGCAATAGAACAACCATCCATCAAGCCTCCTCCTATGAGTCAAGGCCCTTTAGATCCTCTGTCCTGGGTATTCCTTGATGACAGGTAGAGCTGGCCAGTGAAAGACATCATACAGACAGTCTCAGCAGTGTTTTTTGTCCTTGTTGGCATCCAAGTAATGACTGTGTACTTATAAACCTTCTTCTGGGTGGAAGATAAGCAACCCACATCACCAAGAGAAACACTGTGCCCTCCCCATGTAAGTATGTGCTTCCTTACATCAACTACGAGGGTTACTAAAACTGGTGTTTGGTAGCCAAACGCTGGCACTCTGGTGGTCCTTTGCATTTCTACCCCTTCTACAAGTGACTGCATCAGTTGTAGGTTGTGGTCTCTCCCCAAAACCTCCTAGGAATGGCAAACTCGTACACCCCATGGCAGCTCCAACACAGTTGAGTTGCTAATTGAACTTAGGTCACCTTGGTCATAGGGATTTCTCCCTCTATTCCATTTGAGTTGGTATGCTGTCTGTTTTTTGATGGAGATTCTCATACATGCTTTGTAATGTATGATGCATATAAGGAGTTCAAAAAAGTGGCATCACAATCAGAAATGTTGTTGTATTATTCTTGTTTTCACAAACAAAGCAAGAAACATATAATGTTCCTAAGTTCGTGTTCTAGACATTTAGGATGGCCACAGTCCGAGGCACCGAATCACAGCTATCAGTACATTAGTGTGTGCACCTGCTGTCATACTCTGGTTATGTCGTATGAACAGTACCATTGCTACATACTTAATTATTTGCACAGCAGTGCCCTTATTCATGTATGCTTGTTCACTCAGAAAAAATATACAAACTGCAACATACACAACTACTAGATAAGGAAACCTGTTTTTTTCTAGATAACTTCTGGAGGGCAAGGAATGTTTACATTATTGCTGGTTGTATTTTCTTGCTCCTATATGGACAATATCTAAAGAACTGTGGGTATACTTTGTGATGCTTTCTGCCATGCTCTATGGGAAAATGATCATTAGAAAAGCCCATAGTTCACTGAGAAACTGAGTTATAGTTCACGTGTTTTGAAGTCATCAATTTAGACTACCAGTAGAAATGTATTTTTTTTATTTTTTTTACTTATTGGGTTAATGGGGGTAATGAACTGACCATGGAGGATCCAACTATGGTCTGATGTTGGCCAGCCACAGTAATTAACAAATGACGTAAGACTTCAGTTTGTGATAGAAATATGACATTGGTAAATGACAAAGGTTATGATTCTGAACTGCTCATACAGCTGCACATAGCTAATGTTTTCATAGAAAATAACATGACAGACAGAGGCCACTTTGTGGCAGTATGTGTATAATGACACTGTTTGTGCACATCACTGTAGAAGAATATGCTTTTTTAATTTTAATATTAATATTATAAATATGCACTGATTGCTAAATAGTATGCATGGATTATCCACATAGGCACAATGATTTGGCAAAGTATATTGATTGCATCTGTGTTATGAAGGAAGACCTGTATTTCCCAGATGTATATCATTGTGAATTTCTGTAAACAGCATGTACCAGTATCTTGTACTAGATTCCCTGGTGTAATTAATTTTATAGCATTTTATATAAATATACACCCATGTATAGTATGCACACACACACACACACACACACACATACATACATTATATATACATACATATAGTGGATATAAAAAGTTTACAAACCCCTGTTAAAATGTCAGGTTTTTCTGACATAAAAAATTAGACCACAATAAATCAGTTCAAAACATTTTCCACCTTTAATGTGACCTATAACCTGTACAATTCAGTTGAAAAACAAACAAATCTGTTGGGGGAAAATATAAAAAATAAAAAAACGTACAGTAAGCTGGTTGCATAAGTGTGCATACCCTTAAAATAATACTTTGTTGAAGCACCTTTTGATTTAATTACAGCATTCAGTCTTCTTGGGTACACACCTGCCATCAATTAAAGAGACTCTGATTAACCCCAAATAAAGTTCAGCTGTCCTAGTAGGATTTTCCTGATATTTACTCGGTTGCCTGCTACATCAAAAACCACGGTTCACAGAGGGCTTACAAAGCATCAAAGGGACTTTATTCTTGAAAGGTATTTGTCTGTAGAAGGGTACAAAAAAAATTTCCACAGCATTGGATATACCATGGAACACAGTGAAGACAGTCATCCACCTTTAATGTGACCTATAAACTGTACAATTCAAATGAAAAACAAATCTGTTAGGGGGAAAATATAAAAAATAAAACGCGTACAGTAAGCTGGTTGCATAAGTGTGCACACCCTTAAAATAATACTTTGTTGAAGCACCTTTTTATTTAATTATAGCATTCAGTCTTTTTAGGTAGGAGTCTATCAGCATGGGAGATCTTGACTTGGCAATATTTGCCCACTCTTCCTTGCAAAAGTGCTCCAAATCTGTCACATTCAGAGGGCATCTCTTGTGCACAGCCCTTTTCAGATCACCCCATTGATTTTCTATTGGATTTGGTGTGAGCTCTGACTGGGCCATTCCAAAACTTTAATTTTATTCTGGTGAAGCCATTCTTTTGTTGATTTGGATATATGCTCGGGGGCCATTGTCTTGTTGAAAGGAGAAATTCCTCTTCAGCTTTCTAGCAGATGCCTGAAGGTTTTGGGCCAAAAGTGACTGCTATTTGAAACTGTTCATAATTCCCTCCACCTTGACTAAAGCCCCAGTTCCAGCTGAAGAAAAGCAACTGCAAAGCAGGATACTGCCACCACCATGCTTCACCATGGGGATGGTGTTCTTTTGGAGTTGTGAAGTGTTGTTTTTGTGCCAAACGTACCTTTTGGAATTGTGGTCAAAAAGTTCAACATTGGTCTCATCAAACCATAACACATTTTCCCACATGCCTTTGAGAGACAATGTATTGTTTTGCAAATTTTAGCCAGGCCTGGGTGTTGTTCTGTGTAAGAAAAGGCTTCCATCTTGCAACCCTACCCCATAGGCAGATATATGGAGAATACGGGAGATTGTTGTTACATATAGTACACAACCAGTACTTGCCAGAAATTCCTACAGCTCCTTCAGTGTTGCTATAGGTCTCGTGTCAGCCTCCATGACCAGTTTTCATCTTGTCTTTTCATCAATTTTGGAGGGACGTCCAGTTCTTTGCAACTTCACTGCTGTCCCATATTTTATCCACTTTTTGATGACTGTCTTCACTGTGTTCCATGGAATATCCAATGCTGTGGAAATTTTTTTTGTACCATTCTACAGACTGATACCTTTAAACAATGAGATCCCTTTGATGCTTTGTAAGCTCTCTGCGAACCATGGCTTTTGCTGTAGCAGGCAACTGAGTAAATGTCAGGAAAACCCTTTTAGGACAGCTGAACATTATCTGGGGGTAATCAGAGTCTCTTTAATTGATGGCAGGTGTGTACCCAAGAAGACTGAATGCTGTGATTAAATCAAAAGGTGCTTCAACAAAGTATTAGTTTAAGGGTGTGGACACTTATGCAACCAGCTTATTGTATGTTTTTTATTTTTTATATTTTTTCCCCTAACAGATTTGTTTGTTTTTCAACTGAATAGTACAGGTTATAGGTCACATTAAAGGTGGAAAAATTTTGAAATTATTTACTGTGGTCTTATTTTTTTATATCACAAAAACCTGGCATGTTAACAGGGGTGTGTAAACTTTTTATATCCACTGTATGTATATGCATGCATATATATATATATATATATATATATATATATATGTGTGTGTGTGTGTGTA